>NW_013751259.1:0-1215 GCF_000517525.1 Limulus polyphemus
GGAGAAAGACCAAGATTTGAAGCCAATGATTGATTTCCTAAAAGCAAGTGTTTTGCGCCCTGCGTGGGAGAAGGTGTCTAGTTTAAGCCCTGTGACAAAGAACTATTGGGCACAATGGGACCAGTTGAGGATTGAAGATGGTATTCTTCTCTGGAGATGGGAAAGTAACGACCTGGCAAACGGTTAAACCGAGAAAGTTACGGGAAGTTGTGCTGCATCAATCCCATGATACAGTAACAGGAGGACATCTCGGAGTTAAGACGTGACTTTCCGGATAAAATGTGGTCGGCGAGGTAAACCAAAAGTGGTGCATGCCAACAGGCTTTGGAGTTATCACGGTCCAGGACATTTCAGTTGGGATGAAGTGGACAACAGAACAAATGACGCTGCTGAAGACGTGACACCTGAAGAAACCACCGTCAAAGAAGAAACTCTACTCAGTTTTGAGAAGGGAAATGGTGAAGCTCTTGATGAAGCTACTACCACTGATGTGACTGTTACCGACGATAGGACATTTCCTGATGAAGTAGATGAACCCCACGTGAAGGAGAAGCCAACAAGACGGAGACCAGTACAGAAGAAGAAACGTCTCGTAAAATTAAGAGACTTTATTGAATTGTAATTTTGTGATTGTAATTATGTACATTTAATTAAGTTATTGTTAATTGTTATTGGGTTATTGTAAGTGACTATTGTTCGGGACGAACAATACTAAGGAGGGGGCAATGTTGCGTCAGGGAGGTCACGTGACTCATTCTCTCGAACCTTCGGAAATTGTCGGGAGATTACTAGATATAGGGTAGGCTGGTATATATAAGAGGGTGAGAACGTGGCGGGACAATAATGTATGTAGGTAGTGAGTAATTGAACTGCAGTCAGAGAGAGACGTCTTGTTGAAGTTCGTTGTTATAGCGTTTGTTATAGAGCGACTGTTGAAAATAAGTGTATCAGTAAAGTTAAATTCAGAAAGAATAAACCAGTTTTATTAAGTAAGGACTTGTGTCGCTAAAGTTTCGTTGGAACGAAGTTATGGAAAATCAATTAACAAACGGAGACGTAACAATACATTGAAACTCATTGCATAAATCCCGATATTATCTGTATTCAGGAATCATTTCTCAAACCCCATATTAAATTCTGCATACACGGGTACAAACGTGTACGAAAAGATCGAGAACACTCAGCAAAGGGAGGTGTACTAACCCATGTCAAGAA
>NW_013751260.1:0-1215 GCF_000517525.1 Limulus polyphemus
ATTTCCACAGTCACTTTAAGTTAAACACACGCTATAATTCACAATGATTTACACACATTACTTCCGGCTTGACTCGATTATCTGTCTATATCTTCAATCTCTCTGTCTGCTATTTCAGTTCCGATTAATTTTCTCGCTTTATCTGGCGCGCTTATATATAGGAATAGAGGGCGTCTAGCAAATACTGGATTATTCGTGATGTTCCCCGATCCTTCTAGAAACTCATCACGTGTTACCAGACTCACATGACTTCCGCTGTCGTAACAATATGTTAACGTAACTTAGTACTACAAAACAGCTGACCTACAAAATAGGCCTAACATAAGTTAACGTATCTTAGCACTACAAAACATAAATACATAATAAGTTTTAACATGACCTAGCATTACAAAACAACATACATACAAAATAGGCCTAACATAAGTTAACGTAACTTAGCACTACAAAACAACATACATAAAAATAGGCCTAAAATATGTTAACGTAACTTAGCACTACAAAATAGTTATAACATAAGGTAACGGGACTTAACACTACAAAGCAGCATACATATAAAATAGTCCTAACACAAGTTAGCGTGTCTAATATACATTAAACTTTCTTCAGTATATTCTTCTTCGATATTCCGAAAACTGAACGTAAAACCAATGACACATCTAGGCCTACTGTTCATTCAGGTTGTTATATTACATACTCAGTAGTATGTGTTTAATGTTATACTAGGGAAATAAGCCGATAACATCTTGAGGTATATTTGTAATCATTTCATAGACCTATTAGGTCGTCAAAAAACCCGAACAACTTATATATCAATACAAAACATTTTATTAAATGAAATAGTCTCCATTCTGATTGATAATGCTTTTCCATCTTACAATCAGGTTGTTAATGCCCTGACTATAGAAATCATTTGGTTTTGAAGCAAAAAACATGTCGATGTCCTCTTTAACACCTTTCACATTTGCATACGCTTTCCCATTAAGATGGTGTTGTAGTGAACGAAAAAAAGATGGTAATCTGATGGTGTCATATCTGGAGAATATGGTGGGTGAGGGAGAACTTCCCAACCCAACTCCATAATTTTGTGTTGCGTCAAGCGTGCCACATGTGGACGTGCATTGTCGTGGAGAAGAACACCTTTCCGAATGACGAGTGAAGGGCATTTCTGATAAAGAGCTTGATTTAAACGTTCCAGTTGCTGACTACAGATCTCTG
>NW_013751261.1:0-1215 GCF_000517525.1 Limulus polyphemus
GTTTACAAGTAATTTTTGTTTATATTTTGTTATTGTTTGTGGTTGACCTTTTTTTAATAGTTTATGCTTTTGTTATTGTTTACAAGTAATCATTGTTTATATTTTGTTATTGTTTACAAGTAATCATTGTTTATATTTTGTTATTGTTTACAAGTAATCTTTGTTTGTATTTTGTTATTGTTTGTGGTTGACCTTTTTTTAATAGTTTATGTCTTTTGTTATTGTTTACAAGTAATCTTTGTTTATATTTTGTTATTGTTTGTGGTCGACCTTTTTTTAATAGTTTATGCTTTTGTTATTGTTTACAAGTAATCTTTGTTTATATTTTGTTATTGTTTACAAGTAATCATTGTTTATATTTTGTTATTGTTTACAAGTAATCTTTGTTTATATTTTGTTATTGTTTACAAGTAATCATTGTTTATATTTTGTTATTGTTTACAAGTAATCTTTGTTTATATTTTGTTATTGTTTGTGGTTGACCTTTTTTTAATAGTTTATGCTTTTGTTATTGATTTTTGTTCAATGATTTATTGTTTTTCATTGTTGGAAGTTATACTAAACGATTATTCTTGGAATGTTGGTAGGTAATCGTTTTAATTATTTTTCTATTGTTGTAATAGATATTTGTTTAATAATTAATTTTTTTCTATTCATTAATAGCTTATTCTGGACACTATAACATTGTTAAAACGAGTGTTGATATCACGAGAAACATTACTTACGGAAAACATCATGAATTGTTTGTTTGTAGTTAATCACAAACCCGGTTTCTAGCGTTGTAAGTCCGCAGACATGCCGCTGTGCCACTAGGGACTTTGAACTCTATTAATAACCTATTGATCTTATTTGTATTTTAGGATGAAAAATTTTGACACTGTCATCATGATTTCATCTAAAGCCAAACCGTAAGTTGGGTTGATAAAACGTTTTTATTTTATTTTACTAGATTCTACATATGTGTCAAAATATCTATCTTCTGTCCCAGTAGCTCCCAACCTGAAGTACACGCACCCCCTTGGAAAGCGTGGAAACTTTTTCTAGGAGTACACGATTACATTGTAATACCCGATTTTTCTTCGGGTACGCATGCACCTTGGAATACGTGGAAACTTTTTGTGGGTACGCGAGAATTCTTTAAAGACATTAAAGAAAGTAAACTCCAGTGTTGGTGAGCTACCAACGTACTCCACTTGCCAGGATTAAACGTTCGTG
>NW_013751262.1:0-2473 GCF_000517525.1 Limulus polyphemus
ATATATATATATATATATATAAGCTTATACAGTTAAGAGATGGGTTAAATGGGTAACTAAGAAAACTATGACAAGTTTAACATAGTAACAAATGTATAATGGAGGAGGTCTTGTCACTATCGGGTACAAGTAATTTAGCTAGACACATGAATATATCTAGACATTGTGAAGATTACTTAAAGGTAACGTGTTGATATTTGGTTCTTTGTTTAAAACTGTTGTTTTTTATTCTCATACTGTTTTTGTTTTTAAGCTGCAATGTTTGTAAACATAATTTTTTTATTATGCTTATCAAGTGGAATCAAAGTATCGTCAAATTAGATAAGCCTAAACTGTTTGCGGTAAGTGACTGAAGAATATTCTGATGACTCAAGTCTTTATTGAATATTTTTTTAATGTTTATCCTTTTAATACAACATACGTAAATTAACTGGCTACCTAAATTTTTTTCTAATTACAATCGTATGTTTTGAATAGAAACATTATTACCTTTATCAGTGATAATAAATGCTTTCATTGTTTACTTATCAGTTTATTTCATTTACATAAGATCGGTGGGGATTACTACATATTTTAAAAAGAAAATGGTGACCAGATGGTCAACATTAAGCTTCTATTTACCTATTTTTGTCATGTAAAACAAAGGGTAAGTTAAAAATGAGGTGAAAATAAGAAGATTCATACCATGTTAGGGTGTGAAAGAATAATACAATGGTTTATGAAGTTAACACATTGTGTTTTTTTTGTGTGTGTTTTGTTGTGCAGGGGGGAAGGAACAATAGTTGATTAATGAACCCATCGATTAATCAGTTTGTAAATGCCACTAATGGCCCAGCTTTATATCTGATAGGTATAGTGATTGATTACTGTGCATCAAGTCTCATGATTGTTGATGTACTGGGGATAAGTAATGTCATGTGAAGTCATATGTTCTTGTCTGTGTGTGTTGTCAGGTGTAGGCTGTTCTTGTGTGTGTGTTGTCATGTGGAGTCTATTCTTGTCTGTGTGTTCTGTTCTTGTCTGTGTGTTGTTGTGTGGAGTCTATTCTCGTCTGTGTGTTGTTGTGTGGAGTCTATTCTTGTCTGTCTTGTCGTGTGGAGTCTGTAATGTTATTATCTGTGTCTTGTCGTGTGAGTCTGTTCTCGTCTGTGTGTTGTTGTGTGGAGTCTGTTCTGTTCTTGTCTGTGTGTTGTTGTGTGGAGTCTATTCTTGTGTGTGTTGTCATGTAGAGTCTGTTATGTTATTATCTGTGTCTTGTCGTGTGGAGTCTGTTCTCGTCTGTGTGTTAAATCTGTGTCATTGTTAAACAGTGGTTTACCCTATAATTATTTGTATATGTATGCACTATTTAGTTCATGTCTAATAACTGTCAAGAATGGTGCTGTGAAATTATTAAATAGTCCCTTAAAAGTAATACATGTTTCTTAACATTCTATAAACTTGTTAGTAAAACATGTTGAATATCCGAAACTTTCCTACATCAGAACATTATTGTTAATTCTTTTCTTCAGGTTTTCATCATATAAGGCATTTCTTCAGATGATGAATGAAGTCAACGATATGGCCGGGCAGCATGAATTAATAGCAGAAAATATGACAACACAAATAGTAAAAGAAGTAAACAATTTAATAAAAGAAATAAAAGATGAAAGGAAGAAAGTAAGTTTTGTGTCACACGAAGCTCGTGAGTTAACATTTGTGGGTTAATAGTTAACATTTGTGGGTTAACAGTTAACAATTTTGGGTTAACAGTTAACAATTGTGGGTTAACAGTTAACAATTTCAGTAATCGTTTGTTTTTTTACCTCAAACACTAAGATGCAAATTAATACCATCTGTGGTAAGCAATAAAAGGTTTTCTCACATAAACAAGTAAATCTGTCTTAAAGTATTCCAAAACTGATAGTCTAAGCTGATAACAGATGTTCACTACTGAGGATTAGAAACCAATGAGTCTTTGTGTGTGTGTATATATACAATAAAACTGTTAATTTTAAATGTTGGAATTCATCAATAAAATGTAAATAAATTTCAAATGATGTTCAACAGGTGATGGATCTAATTTACTATTGTTGTTGTATTAAAACTGTTGACAAGTTTTGTAAACGGTGTACGAAAGTAAAAAAAAGTTGTAATGGTGGATTAAAAATAATTTATAGACTGGCAATCGTTAACATAGGTTCTAGAAACTGACAAGTTCTAATCATTTTATTACTAACGTTAGTTCAGTGGGTCCCAACTGAGGACCAGTTAGATCGGATCCCAAAATTTCACGAACTTTTATATCTCACGTTGTAAGACAATATACTTCAGTTGGTATATTTTAAAACACCGTTTTTTTTTGTTTTGTTTTTTCAAAATGTTTTGGTTGTAACCACTGAATTAGAGCTATATTAACATGAACTCACTGTGCACCGATCTTGTTTGTTTGTTTTCATAAACTGATGTAGTGGTCACTATAATAGGAACACAC
>NW_013751263.1:0-1215 GCF_000517525.1 Limulus polyphemus
CGGAAAAATCAATTAACAAACTGAGACGTAACAATACCAAGTTATAACTTTTAAAGAAAGCCAGAATTTTGCAAGTTTTAGATGTACTGCCACATCTGCACATATAATACTAGGCATACCTGTAAAACAACAGTGGAATATATATACGATTTCTCGCACATCCTGTATCAAACATAAGAATGCTTTAAAGCATGACTTTTTATATGTGTAAAAAATTTATCATATACCAAAGTGTGACTCTTTACATACCATGTAATACATTTAATGTTACAATACTTTGTATATTTTCACTCCTTATAAACCTTGTTGATTCTTTACAGCAACGAACCTTTACACATCAAGTAAAAACTAATTGGTGAAACATTACAGTATGACTCTTTACGCATCACGTAAAACACTAATTGGAGATACAACACAGTACGACTCTTTATGCACAAGTAAAACACATAATGCTAAATTATAATATAACTACTTACACACCTTATAAAACAAATGATGCTAGCAAAATTACAATATGACTACTTACACATCCTCTAAAACAATTGGTAACAGCAAAACTTCTCATGCAACTTGTAAAATATTTGATAATACATTATAGCAAGAACCTTCACACACTGTCTAAGATACTTTATTATACTTTACAGTGAGTCTCCTTCCACACTGTATAATCACTTGGTGATTCTTTATGGTAAAATTCCTTTACACTTAGTATATAATATGGTGATACTTTACAGTAAGTCTCCATAAACAACTTGTAAATCACTTGGCGATACTTTACACTAGACTCTTTACACACGCTGTAAAACACTTGGTGATACTTTAGAGTAAGTCTCCTTACACAACTTGTAAAACAGTTGGTGATATATTAAACTAGCTTGTAAAACACTTGGTGATATTTTACAGTAAGACTTCACACGTCCTGTATAAAACTTGAATATATTGCTACGTCTCCGTGTGTTAATTAATTTTCCGTAACTTCGTTCCGACGAAACTTAAACGACACAAGTCTTTACTTAATAAAACTGGTTTATTCTTTCCGAATATAACTTTACCGATACACTCAACTTCAACAATCGCGCTAAACAAACGCTGTAACGTCTCTCGTGCTCTCTGACTGCAGTTCAATTACTCAATATCTATACACACATTATATTCCCCTCTTTTATATGCCAGCCTACCCTATATCTAGTAATTACTAGAGCATTCGCCAAAGTA
>NW_013751264.1:0-3740 GCF_000517525.1 Limulus polyphemus
CTTGCAATGGATATAAAACTTTATGTTACAGTTTATTTTATCCTGATAATTAGCTATAAGTATGTTTCAAGAATATTCTGTTTTAATGACGCATCCACAAAGACACGTGACACAATGTAAACTTTAAGTGATTGTACGTTTGTGTTGGGTCCCCCAGTGGCACAGTGATATCTCTGCTGGCTTATCACCACTAGAAACTGGGTTTCGATACCCGTGGTGGGCAGAGCACAGACAGCCCATTGTATAGCTTGTGCTTAATTACAAACAAACATACAACTTAGATTTTGTTACCTGGAAGTAAGAGCATGCAACTACAGAATAGAAGAATTTATGTGTGTATTAAGAAAGAAGCTAGATTTGTTACCTGTACGTTACGATATGCAATAGAGGGTCAAAATAGGGAGATTTGTTTGATGGATAGACCTTTTTTAAATAACAGACCAAGTTTGGAATTACAATTACATATAGTGGTGAATCCTGAGGGGGTTATCGGATCTTGCATTTTCTGTTGGGCCTATTTATCGTTATGCTACCCCCGTCTAATAGCACAGCGGTATGTTTGTAGACTTTCAACGCTAGAAATCAGGTTTCGATACCCGTGGTGACGGAGCACAGATAGACCACAGAGTAGCTTTGTGCTTAAACTACAAACATAAAACTAACATTTATCGTTATTTTTTTTATGCCTGATAATGAAATAAGTAAATTCAAAACGTTGCATGACCGTATTTATACATGACCGTATTTATACATGTCTGTATTTATACATGACCGTATTTATACATGTCTGTATTTATACATGACCGTATTTATACATGTCTGTATTTATACATGACCGTATTTATACATGTCTGTATTTCTTTGTAATAAACATCTCAAAAGTTGAAATCAATGATTAGCTCTTCATTCTTAATACCATTCCAGAAGTGGAGTCTTATAGAGTTAAAATGTTAAAAAATTAAAACCCAAAGAACTTGTTTCTCTCGCTATGATACGACTTGGGTACATCAAACATTTCCTCATTCACTTTCGCCCCCCCCCCCCTTCCCAACGCGAGTTTGACTGAGTAAAGTGTTTATGGAGTTCGGTGTCTTCAGTTATTACAGGGAAAATCTAGAAAGTCTTTTTAGGTAAGTTACCAAAATATGTCTCACCAAAACATTTTCATGTGCAGCAGAGATCTATATAAATATGGAATTAAACGAAAAACAAAAAAAAAGTTTTCACCGTATTCTCATAACGTGTGCAATAGATGTTTAAATACAACAGTCTTCCTATATACGCCCCCCAGTGGCATGTCTGCATACTTACTTGCTAGAAACCAGGTTTCGATACCTGTGGTGGGCAGAGCACTGATAGCCCCTACAAACAAATAAACAAACTTCCTGTCTACTTAATTTGTTCAGCAACTTTTGAGTTTAAATGTTGTTGTTTTTTAACAGGCAACTTAAACAACTTTAACAACAAAGTAAAGATTTTTAATTTTATTTGCTTTTCTCCGTTGAGACTGTTTCTAGGTAGTTAGGTATATGGTTGGGAATTATTACAAAGATGTGGAAAGAAGACGAAAATAAAACGTTCCGGGACGTTAGGGTCGGCTGACTTCATTCTACCTTCGAATATTTCATTTTTCTCCCTTTGTGAACCTAAGAAGGGGCTTTAATTCATGGCGTGGGAATAGGTTCGCTATTATTTTTAAATATACCATCTCCAGCTAGGTAAGGAGGATGAAGCTCGTTCTCTAAAATACTATTTTGGTTACTAGTGTTTCAGATTAACTAAGTTCTTAAAAAAATACGGCCCATTCCATAAAGAAACCTTCTGCATTCCATTGGATTCGAGCCCGTATTGGAGAGGTTATGTTCACTATATTTCCGTTATTAGTACACAAAAAATCAGATGTGTTGATAAAGTATTTGTTCTCAAGATATGTCAGTGTGACTCAGAGTATAAGGTGATATTCATGTGAAGAATAATTTGCACATTGTATTCGTATAATCTCCGAAATGCACGTCTACAGTTGTTTTATTCTTAGTATCCCTGTACACTGTATATAGTATTTACTCTCCTCTACCACGAAATGTCGCTAAATCAGATAATAGAGTAACATGAACAGTTTAACTTTGACATGAAATAAATAATACAATATTAAATGTCACTCTGTAAAATATCATGGAATGCGCACTTGGCTCCCAGGATACGAATATAGGATTAAACTCGGGATCTGGCACGTTTACGCTCGTCAATTCATCCACGATAGCTAATAGTTGCGCCACTGTGTACTTAACTGTTCGTGTCACGGAGTAATGAATGACAATAGTTGCGCCACTGTGTACCTAAGTGTTTGTGTCACGAAGTAATGAATGACAATAGTTGCGCCACTGTATACCTAAGTGTTTGTGTCACGGAGTAATGAATGACAATAGTTGCGCCACTGTATATCTAAGTGTTTGTGTCACGAAGTAATGAATGACAATAGTTGCGCCACTGTATATCTAAGCGTTTGTGTCACGAAGTAATGAATGACTTGTGTAATCGATTTGCAGTGGTATTCTAGGTGACAGAATTTGCGTTGTACACTTTTTCCTCTGATCTTACTTCCTGACATCTAACATTGAACCCTGAGTTTATTGTGGTTGCTTTTGTCATCCTGTTTCGTTTCATAATGCTGCTCATTGTGCAACGATTGCACAGTATGGCGGTATTCTTACCATTGCAGCTCTTTGCACTTGAGTTTTTATCAGCTGTCATCAACTTAGAGAACATGTCAGCAACCTGTGGAGTTTAGACGCCTGGGAATAAGATTGTTGTGATTAATTCTGATAACTAAATTAGTTTTTACCTTGTAAGCAAGGACCCCGATACCTCTTCAAACTAAAAGATTTCGTTCTTGTTTAAATTATTTATAACAGACAGTTTGTCTTAAGACAATGTTTTAGACTGAAAAACAATTTTACTTTCTTTTCAATTCTTTCAATTTTTCCCTTTAACTTAGATTCCTCCTTAAGCAGTTTTCCTTCTTTATATCTGAATTAGAATTATTTGTAAGAGAGGAATACATAGCATATGCTAGTGATTAGAAAAAGTCTAGTGTAGTCTTATGCCAATCGTAAAATAGTCTTCTCACAGCTAAATGTTTTTGAAGGTCTTCAATTCACTGCGGGCATAGCAAAGCCTTGTTACTGTAGTGTTCTAGATGGTCTTCAAGGAACTAAGGGAATAGTACAGCCTTCTAACTGGTATATTCCAAATGGTCTTCAAGGAACTAATGGGATAGAACAGTCTCCTAACTGGTAATATTCCAAACGTCTTAACTCTTTAAAGACCAACAAGACCATGCTATCTGGTAGTGTTCTAGATGGTCTTCAAGGAACTAATGGGATAGTACAGCCTTCTAACTGGTATATTCCAAATGGTCTTCAAGGAACTAATGGGATAGAACAGTTTCCTAACTGGTAATATTCCAAATGGTCTTTAAAGAGTTAAAAGGTAGCATGGTCTTGTGACTGGTAGTGTTCTAGATGGTCTTCAAGGAACTAATGGGATAGAACAGTCTCCTAACTGGTAATATTCCAAATGGTCTTCAAAGAGTTAAGTGGTAGCATGGTCTTGTGTCTGGTAGTGTTCTAGATGGTTTTCAAGGAACTAATGGGATAGTACAGCCTTCTAACTGGTATATTCCAAATGGTCTTCAAGGAACTAATGGGATAGAACAGTCTCCTAACTGGTAATATTCCAAG
>NW_013751265.1:0-1367 GCF_000517525.1 Limulus polyphemus
CTGCTTATCACGTACACTTACAGATAAACGTTATTCAACAAAGGCAGTGATATACTGCTTATCACGTACACTTACAGATAAACGTTTTTCAACAAAGGCAGTGATACACTGCTTATCACGTACACTTACAGATGAACTTCAGTCAACAAATACAGTGATATAAGTCTGCGGACTTATAACGCTAGAAACTGGGTTTAGATACCTGTAGTGGGCACAGAACAGATAGCCCATAGTCCAACTTTGCGCTTAGCAAGAAACAAACAAAGACTGACACTTTTTATCACACGCCCACAGCTAGGAATGTGGAGAGCGATCAGTAGCAAGTAACGGACTTTTATAGGCTAATGCCGACACGTTTGGATTAAAATATGAAATGGACAAAAAGTACACGTGCATGCAGTAAAGCCGTCTTTAAAGCTAATAGAAATGAATTTAGACTTGTGACACTTTTCATGGTGTAGCCACGCCTTTTTGAGGTCTTGACTATACAGAAGAGAAACTTAATATGTGAACAGTACGTTCACCTTTATATTCAAAGGTTGAAGTTTGGTTGCCAGCTTTAGATTTTGGTAACAGGTTAAACCAACATTCGATATCCGATTAAAGCCGTATATATGTATATATGTATATGTAAATTATCTTGTGGTTTAGTTGTACTTGTTGGAAAACAGACTTTAATTAACAGACATCTTTCTTTAGTTTCTTACTAAGCCCAAAGCTACACAACGGGCTGTCTGTGCTATGCCCACATTGGGCATCGAAATCGACTTTTTAGCGTTATAAGCCTTAACACTTACCGCTATAGTGTAAGCTACAGACATTGTTATAAACTGTAGGAATGGTATAAGTTATAGACATTGTTATAAACTGTTGTAAATGGTATAAGGTATGGACATTGTTATAAACTGTAGGAATGATGTAAGGTATAAACATTGTTATAAACTGTAGGAGTTGTGTAAGGTATAGACATTGTTATAAACTGTATGAGTTGTGTAAGATATAGACACTGTTATAAACTTTACGAATGGTATAAGGTATAGACATTGTTATCAACTGTAGGAATGGTGTAAGGTATAAACATTGTTATAAACTGTAGGAATGATGTAAGGTATAGACATTGTTATAAACTGCAGGAATGGTGTAAGGTATAAACATTGTTACAAACTGTGGGAATGATGTAAGGTGTAAACATTGTTATAAACTGTAGGAATGATGTAAGGTGTAAACATTGTTATAAACTGTAGGAATGATGTAAGGTATAAACATTGTTATAAACTGTGGGAATGATGTAAGGTATAAACATTGTTATAAACTGTAGGAATGATGTAAGGTATAGCATTGTTATAACTGCAGGAATGATGTAAGGT
>NW_013751266.1:0-1215 GCF_000517525.1 Limulus polyphemus
GTTCAGCCTTCCACGTTTTTATTTAGGTTCATACAGAACAATTTGTCTCGTATTTGGGCAATGGTTTTAGTATGTCTTTTCCCCCATGAGCTTCGGATCAGTCTGCCGTCACATATCATAGGGTTGACTGTCCATATCTCGACCAACAATTGTTGGGTTTGGTTTTACCCATTTGGGAGACAGGCCACGAATCTTCCGTTAGTCTCATCCATGCCCAATTTTCCTTCCATCTTACCCTCACAACTCTTTTTCAGCACATTTCCACAGTGCGTCTCCTGTCTGAGGCTCTTCACAGAAATCCTGGGGGATTTTCAGGGGACATCCTCTCCCTCCTTACCTCCATGTTGGTTTGTTTGTCATCTTCGGCTTTGGCTTTACAAACATGGTTTGTCTGTTGTTGGGACCTTTTAGGTCATAATGCAGTTTTATCTAGAACCTGTTTACCTGCTCCTTATCTCTGGGATTCGTGTATGGCTTTGTTTTTAAAATGTTTTGTCTTTGACACGGTCCCGGAGTTCTTGGAGTCTCTGGTGGCATCTGTCCAGCAACAATTTACCCCTTCCCATCTGGTAGCCCATTTATCTTAGTCTGAGCTGAGTTTGGCACTGATTCCAGTTTCCCAACCTTCCCCCTCCTCACCCCATACCTGTCCCTCCTTTTCATGGTGCCACAGCTTTTCATTTTTCTCTACGACCCAGGATATGCTGCCAACAGTTCTGGTGACTACCTAGTGGGAGCTTGACTTGTGACCTTCATTCATTGGTGGCATCCTTTCATCACCAATGTTTGGGTTCTTCAGGTTTTGTCAGAGAGCCTCAAAATTCCATTTCTTGCCCCACTTCCCTTTTCCCAGGTCCCTGTTTCCTTCCCTTCTCCTCAGGATCCCATAACTTGCCAGCATCTATCAGAGATGGTACAAGACCTCCTCACCCTCTAAATTATTGAACTTGTTCCACATTATTCACAGAGGTTTTACTCCCATCTGTTTGTTGTTCCCAAAAAGACTGGGGACTGGAGGTCTGTCCCACCTCAATCGATTTGTTCACCTCCCACATTTCACCATGGAGTCCGACCTCACTCTTCGGTGGGCATTTTCTTCGAGTCTATGGATGACCAAGATGGAACTCTCCAATGCTTATCTGCATATTCCCATCTTGGAATGATCTCATCCTTATCTTCGGTTTGTCCATCAAGGGGTGGTGTACCAATTTTGCG
>NW_013751267.1:0-1361 GCF_000517525.1 Limulus polyphemus
ACTACCATCGAATGAAACTTCGGACCAAAACCAAGCCTTTATAGTAATGAGGTATCGAAAATCGAACTGGTGTATTTAAGTATTTTACACTGACAAAAAAGAAACCTATCATTCTATAAGTATTTGAAGAACTTATAGCATTCCGCCACAGTTTAATTCTTCGTATTTTTAACCAACATTAGGCAGCTGGAGTGTAAAACACTTAAATACATCATTTCATAAAAACTTATATGCTCTATCAAACTGTTATCAAACCAACACTGTGTCAGAAAGTCAGGAAATGGTGTTGTCAATGGGTTGAAAAATTTCTGGGACTGAGTATCTTGGTTGTGATTGGTGTTGTAATTAAATTATCTATTTGTTATTTTTGAAATGTCATCAGTGGTTTTGTAATTTAATACATAAATAAAAAAATATTCAAGTATGGGGTATGAATTGTCTAAAAATAATTATACAATAAAATTAATTTATTCAATAATATAAGTAATTTTTTATGATTATTTAGGTGGCAGTAAAGAAGAAATCAATAAGTAACAGCCATCATCTATCAGATGACATTAACCCTCAATTTAATAACTTGTTTTTATGCTGTTTACTACCGACTGTTGCATAATATTGAGTAATTTTGTGTTTTTACTTTTTTACAACAATAATAGAAAATGTTGGATGAAAAAAAAATTAAATTAAATTACTCATTTCCTGTGTAAAATATATTGGAGATTCAATCAATAATTAGTGGTTTTAGTTGCAATATTGATGTTATTTTTATTTAATTTTGTGTGTGTGTGACTCGCATGCTGTAACCAATAAATTCATGGCTCGTGGCCCTACAAGCAATTTGGTGTATAAATAGTTTAAAAAAAATGGGTTTAAAACCGATGTGGTTCAGACCACCTCTGTAATTCTAGGGATTATATAAAAAGGCTGAGTAGCAAACAGTTGCTAGCTCATACAGAGAGAATCTGTATTTACTTATTGGAAATGTCTGACTGTTGTCAATTTTTAGTCATTACTAGGAGGAAAACTCGTGCTTGGATCACGAAACCTTTTTTTGTTGTGGTATTTTGTCTTTGAATATATAGAGTTTATAAAATGGAAAGGCAATGGTGTGTTTTTAAAGTAACTGAAACAGGCTAGACTATTCATGTATTTGGTTAGTTACTTAGAAAGTTGTGAATGAATCTGATGGCTGTGTGGGATATCTCAATGACTATGAGGTTCAAGGTATTCCACATTCTGAATGAATGTGGAATACCTTGAACCTCGTAGTCATTGAGATATCCCACACAGCCATCAGATTTCTGAATGAATCTGATGGCTGTGTGGGGCATCTCAATGACTACGAGGGTCAAGGTATTCCA
>NW_013751268.1:0-1713 GCF_000517525.1 Limulus polyphemus
ATTGAATCAACACGATTTTACATAGAGTTTAATAACTTATGAGTAATAGTAGAGGTAGGAATGAAAAGACAGTTATCTAGGTCCATGTTTAAATGAATGCAGGATTTTCCAACGGACATGTTATGCTATTTTTAGTTTATATGATTCAAAAGATAATAACTACAGTTTGTACGTTTACGTTTCACCACTTCGTAGATTGTAAGCTAAATTAGTGCACGGATATGAGTGTTATTTATATCGTAAATATCTCCAGACTATGTAATTCTAAGATAATGTATCTAAATCGTACAGTCAAATTGTACTTCGTTACAATTGGTTAATGTCATGCGTAATATAAATAGATCGTGTTTTAAATGTTTCATGTTAATACAGGTCTCTACACAGAATGATAGGATAAGTGAAATACGTCAAACAAGTAGTGAATCTCTAATGGGTAAAATACAAATTTTAAGTATTCAAAAATTCTGTTTGTTTTGGCTTGTTTTGAATTTCGCGCTAGCCGCCACTAATTTAGCAGTGAAAGGTAGTTATTCATCACCACCCACCGCCAACTCTTGGGCTACTCTTTAACCAACGAATAGTGGGATTGACTATCACATTATAACGCGCCCACGGCTGAAAGAGCGAGCATGTTTGGTGAGACGGGAATTCGAACCCGCGACCTTCAGATTGCGAATCAAGCGCCCCTAACCACCTGGCCAGGCCGGGCCCTATTTTGTTTGTTATTGATATTGACGTGAAACAATATGTTCGCCCTCTGATGTAACTCTATGAAACTATGTCGTCACGTGACTTCCTCGGCTTCAAGTTGACCCCGACAATAATACAGAACTTAATATCGTCTTAAGAAATTTAGAAAATGAGATAGTAGTATTTTTGGAGAACGTGACAAAACTTGATAATTATATTCAGATCCTCTGGTGGTTCACTCGCTAACTACGTCACATCTACTTACGCCTCATAGATGATCCCATCGCTTCTAGTAGTAAATTTTGGAAATATCTACCCCTAACGTCACAATTTGGAACAATTCACTCTTGTGGCACTCTTAGGAACTATTTGCCCTCTGATGTCACTCTATGGAACTATGACGTCACGTGACCCCGCTAAGCACCCCTCTTTGATCTCCTTTACCCTTCAAGCACTACATCGTTTGGGATCAGATTAGTTATGCTCTAACCTAAGTGAAAGTCTCAGATTTGGAGTACATGCTATAATCCACATCTAAGTACTAATGGAGTACATGTTATAATCCACATCTAAGTACTAATGGAGTACATGTTATAATCCACATCTAAGTACTAATGGAGTACATGTTATAATCCACATCTAAGTACTAATGGAGTACATGTTATAATCCACATCTAACTACTAATGGAGTACATGTTATAATCCACATCTAACTACTAATGGAGTACATGTTATAATCCACATCTAAGTACTAATGGAGTACATGTTATAATCCACATCTAAGTACTAATGGAGTGGATTATAACATGTACATCTAAGTACTAATGGAGTACATTACTTAGATGTGGATTATAACCCAATGGAGTACATGTTATAATCCACATCTAAGTACTAATGGAGTACATGTTATAATCCACATCTAAGTACCAATGGAGTACATGTTATAATCCACATCTAATACTAATGGAGTACATGTTATAATCCACATCTAAGTACTAATGGAGTACATGTTACAATCCACAT
>NW_013751269.1:0-1217 GCF_000517525.1 Limulus polyphemus
GAGAAAGAATAAACTAGTTTTATTTAAGAACGGACTTGTGTCGCTAAAGTTTCATCCGAAATAAATTATACGGGAAATTAACAAACGACCAGAGATGTAACAATATCTTGCACCTTTGGGATGTGATCGAAAATATTTCATTATGAAAAACAAGAGTGATTAAAACCAAGTTTTCATGAAATTATTTAGTTTTTTCTTATACTCTGTTAATGTACAATTATGAAACATATTGTACATAAACGTTCTGTGATTATGATTTACTTATCTCATAACTTGTGTTACGTATTACTATTAGAATTTCAAATAGCCTGAAATTGAATTAACTGATAAATTTAAATTTAGTAGTTAAATTATACTTTAAATTTAGCAGTTAAGTAAAAGCCGATATATAGTCAATTTATGATATTTGCCAAGAAGATTGATACACAGTTTTCTTTTTTTTAACACAAATACGTTTTTAATATACTCACAACAATACAATTTAGAATAACAGTTATTACAAACAATGATTTACAAACAAAAGTTTCACAAACTTACAAACAATATAAAATCTTCTTTCTAGTCTGAAACTTCCTTGAGATCTTATCGAGGGTTCACAATGAGCGAGTTAATTATGAGTTGATGTAGGTACGATTCGCTTAACGGGAAGCTAGCTAGCTTTGTCCTTCGTTATTTACCAACCAAACACGCCGGCCCCCAGTGGCACAGCGGTATGTCTGCGGACTTACAACTCTAGAATCCGCGTTTCGATACACGTGGTGGGCAGAACACAGATAGCCCATTGTGTAGCTTTGTGTTTAATTACAAACAAACACAAACGCCAATATTTTTCCTACCGGTGACGTTAGGTAATGTTTTTGTAAAAATACTAATGTCTGATGAGAATCCACTGAAGTTAAACGATTTGTAAAGTTCGAACTTTGTAAAGGTTCCTGGTCAAATATCTGAAGTTTTCCGATTGGTAAGCGTTAATACAATCACAGTTATAGCTTCCGAAGTTTATAACACACTGACTATAGCAAACTAATAATAGATACTCTCTTTTGGCGGGTCGGGTTTGGTTGTATTTATGGGCGTGTGGAGGCTTTCCAGAAAATTCAGATTTACGTAACAATACTGAGCTACATTTAAGCGTTTACGTATGTATATATATTGTTGATTCTTACTCTCGAGAATCTTCTACAGCTTTGGAAAATAGGCGGGAGTTTCGCAATACA
>NW_013751270.1:0-1215 GCF_000517525.1 Limulus polyphemus
AACTTATTTGATAGTTTATAACTAGTATAGTAGAGAATTGGTTTATATCATTAAAGCACTGAGTGAAGTCTGCAACTTCTTCATCCATGTTTTCTGTGGTGCTTATAGTGTATGCTAAATTTTGGAGGCTTTTTAACTTCTGGTGGATTGCATGATTAGAAAACCAATTTATATAATTTCTGTTGTGTGTGGTTTTTCTATGAATTTTAGTAGTGAAGCCTTGGGGTTTTGTGTGACGCTAACGTTTAAAAAAAATTATCTTGTAGTTATTTTTATTTCAACTGTAAGTTATCTTGTAGTTATTTTTATTTAAACTGTAAGTTGCAAGTCTTTGTATAGGTTGTTTATGTGTTGGAGAAATTTTGTTTGTTCATCTTGACAAGTTGGCCCAGCATGGCCAGGTGGTTAAGGCACTCGACTCGCAATCTGAGGGTCGCGGGTTCGAATCCCTCTCACACTAAATATGCTTGCTCTTCCAGCCGTGGGGGCGTTATAATGTGACAGTCAATCCCATTATTCGTTGGTAAAAGAGTAGCCCAAGAGTTGGCGGTGGGTGGTGATGACTAACTGCCTTCCCTCTAGTCTTACACTGCTAAATTAGGAACGGCTAGCGCAGATAGCCCGAAGTGTAGCTTTGCGCCAAATTCAAAAACAAACAAACTTGACAAGATAAGCCGCATAGGACGTCATCTACATATCTAAGCTAAAATTTAACATTATTTATATGAAGTGATTATGGCATGTTATTCTATGCAATGTGAAAGAAGAGTTGCCAGAGTAGCTGGAAAGTCCATGTAACTGAAGGAAATACGATTCTCTGAATTGAAAGCAAATATATGTGGCTAGTTATATTGTTGCGTCAGCGAGGTCACGTGACTCGTTCTCTCGAACCTTCGGGAATTGTCGGGAGATTACTAGATATAGGGTAGTCTGGTATATATAAGAGGGTGACAACGTGACGTGACAACAATGAGTAATTGATCTACAGTGAGAAAGTATTGTTGAAGTTAACGTTCGTTATAGCGTTTGTTTTAGCGCGAATGTTGAAATCAAGTGTATCGTGAAGTTATATTCAGAAAGAATAAACCAGTTTTATTATGTAAAGACTTGTGTCGCTAAAGTTTCGTCGAAACGAAGTTACGGAAAGTTAATTAACAAAAGGGAGACGTAACAAATTGGTGTCAGAGAGTGGGATAAAAAAAAGAAAAGAAAAAA
>NW_013751271.1:0-1214 GCF_000517525.1 Limulus polyphemus
ACATATTTCTCACTGATTTTGCGAATCCGGATAGTATTTATTTCATATTATAGTATTATAATTTAATTCATGTTTTATGTCAAATAGTCATATACAAAACTAAATACTAGATGTAGTTCCGCCGGGTCCCCGAAAGGCTTCTGTTTCAAGAGTAAATAAAACCAAAATTAAGAATAACAAATATTCTTATTTTTTGCTTTTCAAGTTCTTATGTCTTGCTGTTTTGTAGCCTACAAAGTGCACAATTCTTCTCGTGATTCGTGGCATGCGCACGTTTTACTGACGTCAAGACAGTAGAAATTGCAACGTTAAGCGTCCCTTATGTGATGTCATTTTAGAGTCTACTGACTGATTGATAGAAAACGCACTACTGTATAGTGGTACGAGTGGTTAAAACAGATGACCCATCCAGGCGGCCTTCAGCCCCCTTTCGGGGAAATTATTGCAATTGCGAAACAAAACAACTAATATATTATAAGTAAAAAATAATAAAACAGAGATGAAACAAGTAATTTGGATCTATGTAGAAGTGTTGAATTAATATTTTTGGTATGATTTGTGTTGTGATAGGATAGAAATGTTAATTTTTCAAAAAAAAATTATGAAGTTTTATAAACAAAAATCGTAGTCTTTAAGAATGTGGACTCAGAATGTTTGTTAAGCACAAAGCTATGCAGTGGGCAATCTGTGATGTGTCTATCGCGACTATCGAAACCTGATTTTTAGTATTATAAGACCCCAGTCTTAACGCTGAGGGCCTGGCATGGCCAGGTGGTTAGGGTATTCAATTCGCAAACTGCGGGTCGCAGGTTCGAATCCCTGTCCCACCAAACATGCTCACCCTTTTGAGCCGTGGGGGCATTATAATGTGACGGTCAATCCCACTGTTCCTTGGTAAAATAGAAGCCCAAGAGTTGTTGGTGGGTGGTGATGACTAGCTGCCTTCCCTCTAGTCTTTCACTTCTAAATTAGGGACGGCTAGCGCAGATAGCCCTCTCATAGCTATGCACGAAGTTCGTAACAAACCAAATCAAACTTATCGCTGAGGGAGGCCCACTCACTGGCTGTAAACAACAAACGAACAATCCTAAACACAAATAACTTTTCGATGAAGTAACTGTTAATCTTTTTTAGCACGTGTGGTATTTCAGTTGCTCAAATTTGACAGAATTATCTATGAAGAAAAAACTTACTCCGAACTTCGATGTTGAAGC
>NW_013751272.1:0-1424 GCF_000517525.1 Limulus polyphemus
GAGCATTTCAAGTTTTTCCCAACAAATAAAAATGTTGCTGGACTAGCACAAAAGTGCCGAGAAAGAACACTAAAATGCGTCTTATTGTCTTTTAACCTATTTCACATCATTGCTCATTGTCTAATTTACATGTATCAAATAGTATTATTTGTCTATTTCTTTTCAATATTTGAATAAGTTATAAGGTTTCTGGACAACCCAAAAGTGCAGGGGCGTGGCAATAAAACGTGTCTAATTATCTCCTAATCTGTTTCTCACTATTACTGATTCTTTAATGTACACATATGAAAAAGAGATATTCGTCTATGGCTTTTCAGTTTTTTATTAGGAAACATTTTTTACTGGACCAACAGAAATATGCCTGGATGGGTCACTCAAACATCTCTGTTTGTATCCTAACATATTTCACATCATTACTCATTCTCTAAAGTACAGATATAAAAAAGTTATTCGTCTATGGTTTGTTATAGGTGAGCCCAAGAGGGCTAGTTATAGGGATCCGTTTTTCACAAATTCCAAAGAATTTATTTAAAAATCCAGGAAGACAGTGGTGTGTTTGTAGCTGAGTGAGCAAGCAGGCCACCAACATAAAGAAATTTATGTTTGGAACAAAGAAACTGAGTCAGAAACTGCTAATACAACAACATAAAAGACTTTATTCACAAATGTTCCAATATTCTTGGATATCAATAACTTCAAAATCATTCCAAAAAGTTCTACATTAAATTCCTCATTCTGCACACGCCCGGCATGGCCAGGTGGTTAAGGCACTCGACTCGCAATCTGAGGGTCGCGGGTTCGAATCCCTGTCACACCAAACATGCTCGCCCTTTCAGCCGTGGGGGCGTTATAATGTGACGGTCAATCCCATTATTCTTTGGTAAAAGAGTAGCCCAAGAGTTGTCGGTGGGTGGTGATGACTAGCTGCCCTCCCTCTAGTCTTACATTGCTAAATTAGGGACGGCTAGCGCAGATAGCTCTAGTGTAGCTTAGCGCGAAATTCAAAAAAAAAATCATTCTGCACATGTTCATTAATTAAACCCTCTATAAGAGTCATTAACTCGGACACTGTATTGAACAAATTATCCAGTAAGCTATTACGTGAAATGCACTCAGACATAGTTCAGTTATATTTAACTTGGTCATCATGGTTAGAACTTCTTCTAAATTATATTTAAACAAGGCTATTATTTCTTCAATAAATGTAATTAGATGTACAACTGAGGTTTTTATCATCTTATGATTTCCACACATTATAAGTTGTTAGACTAGAGAGGATAGCATTTAACACTTACAATGAGTTGATTATGATGATGGAGGTTTTGGATTGACTGTAGGACTGCCATTCTTCTCGTATGTCTGCAGAATTACAATTCTAGAATGTCCAGATAGCACGCCCAAGGTCATCACTAATTCTTGTTGTT
>NW_013751273.1:0-1215 GCF_000517525.1 Limulus polyphemus
TGAGAATAGACATTTATGGAAAAAACATACAGTAACTCTGGGTGTTCCTCACAAAACTTGGAATGGGAAAGGACATTTATGGAAAAAACGTACAGTAACTCTGGGTGTTCATCACAAAACTTGGTAAGATTTTGTTAAAGTATATAAATATTTTGTACATAAAGAATGACATTATTTTAATTACATCTTTCTAATAAAAATTTTATTTATCTATAGTAGTTTTCTTCACTCAAACTGTTAAGATAGTTCGAGTGCAAGGTGATCTTTCATTTTAAGTATAAAAATACATTTTTTCATTTTATAGTTTTCATATTTCATTTGCATAACTTATAGAACCTCCTAAATGAATATCAATAGTTTTTTAAGGTAAATGTTTATATTTTATTTTTCATTTTCTCTACCTAGCTATTATCATCAATATACAATGCAATGAAATAATTAAAATTAGGAAATAGAAAAAAACAGCATACCTTCAATATTTTATAGACTATCTTTAAAGATTTTCCTTTTGTTAAATTCATAATTTCAGGTCTTTTTCTTTTCACAAAAAGTGAATTTTTAATTTTTATTTTCCTTTCTAGTCCTTTACCACTTATTATTCGTCTCAATACAAGTCGACGGTGCCCTCAAGGCATATTGTGATGTCTCTGGTAAACATGCGCAACCCTTCAGCAAAACTTTTGTACACTGCAAAGTATCGTATGCCATTTCAGAACTGAAGCAAAGTATGTTATATGTTTAAATAATGTTTAAACCTTTCAATTATGCATTTTAAAACATAACTAATACATAATTAATTAAAATATAACAGTAAGACTTAAATACAATTTAAACTGTATTTTTAACTATAACATATTTAGGTAAGAAAGAACAGTAAGTGCTATAGTCGATCACGCAGCCAAAAATACTACAATCAGTTATATGTATTATATATGTATATTTATTACTTCTTTCAACAGCATTCATTCAGAGATCTTTGAAATGTACGAGTCAAAAGGTTATGTAAGCATCTTAGAGTCTAGATGTACATCTACACAACTACCATTGTGTTACTGAAAATACAGAGTTCAAAAGTAGAGAATTTTCATAGCTCATTGGTCATGTTATGAAAATACATTTGAAGTTTTAAGTAGTTTTTAAAGGTTTGTTTGAAATAAAGTTATTGAAACTGAGATAACATAAAACTTTGCATCATAATGTATATTATAATGTTAA
>NW_013751274.1:0-1215 GCF_000517525.1 Limulus polyphemus
TTTTGTTAACAATTGGGGTTTATATTGCTAGTTGCAAAAGGTCCTTCAGCAAGCTGAACTTAATTCTTACATACTTGAAAACTTCAATGACTCAAGAACGACTTAATAACTTGGCAATATTAAGTATTAAAAAAGACGTACTTAGTACCTTAAATTTTGATAGTTTAATTGATGCATTTGCAGCAGCAAAAGCACGAAAGGTTCATATAATGTAACCATGAATATCAGAATGCTACCTGTACAAGATCTAGTTACATATATGTACAGTTTTGTATACTGTTACGTCTCTGTATGTTCGTCTGTTAATTTTTCTGTGATACAAGTCCTTTCTTAAATAACACTAGTTTATTCTTCCTCAATACAACTTTGCAATACACTTAATTTCCACAGTTACTTTAACTTAAACACACGCTATAATTCACAACAATTCACTCACTTTACTACCACACTTGACTCAATTGTCCATCTCTATTTCCGCCTGTCAGCAACTATAGTTCCGATCCCTATATCTGCTATCCTCAGTTCCCACTGACTGAACTGCTATCCTTGGTTCCCCACTCTCCCCTGTCTCCTTTGTCTAGTGCACTTATATACGATAATACCGCCCGCGTAGCCTCTTCGAGAATCTTCTAGACACTCATTACGTGCTAGCAGGGTCACTTGACTTCCACTGTCGTAACACACTAGCGTTTTTCGCGAATCTTCTAGATACTCATTACGTGTTACCAATGTCACGTGACTTCCACTGTCGTAACACTGCCCCTTCCTTAGTATTGTTCGTCCTGAACAATAGCCACTTAAATTAAACCAACAGATAATTAACAATAACTTAATTAAATGTGCAGAATTTACAAACACTTCAAACACAAAATTAAAATTCAATAAAGTCTCTTAATTTTATGGGACGTATCTTCTTCCGTACTGGTCTCTATCTCGTTGGCTTCTGCTTCACGTGGGGTTCATTTGCTCCATCAGGAAATGTCCTGTTATCGGTAACAGTCACATCAGAGATAGTAACTTCATCAAGGGCTTCACTGTTTTCTTTCTCAAAACCGGGTAGAGTTTCTTCTTCGAAAGTGGCTTTTTCAGGTGACACCTCTTCAGAGTCATCTTTTGTTCCGTTGTTCAATTCGTTCCAACTGAAATGTCCTGGACCGTGATAATGCCAAAGCCTGTTGGCATGCACCATCTTTGGCTTACCTTGCTGACCAAATT
>NW_013751275.1:0-2039 GCF_000517525.1 Limulus polyphemus
GACAACATAAACTTTAATAGATTGATAGTCCCACTCCAAAATAAGACAACATAAACTTTAATAGATTGATAGTCCCACACGAAATTATGACAACATAAACTTTAAAAGATCCACAGTTCCACTTCAAAATAAGAAAATATAAACCTTTAAATGATTTACAGTCCCATCTAAGAACAGGAATATGCAAACCTTATACAGATTTACTGTTCCACCCCACCCCCCAAAAAAACCGGGATAAAAAACCTTAAAAAAGGATTTTCATTCCCACCCTAAAGTAATAAAATATAAACTTTAAAAATATTTCCATTATATAATAAGACATGAAATAGGTTACAGTTCCACTCGAAAATAAGCGGACATAGTCATTAGAAAGAATTACATTCCAGTTTAAAAATAAGATTCTACAAATAACAATAAAGTTTGATAGTCCTACCGAAAATCAATAAAATAAAAATTTTATAAAGGGTGAAATTAATACTGGCCTGGCATGGCCAGGTGGTTAGAGCGCTCGACTCGCAATCTGAAGGTCGCGGGGCCACACCAAACATGCTTGCCCTTTCAGTCGTGGGGGCGTGATAATGTGGCGGTCAATCCCACTATTCGTTGGTAAAAGAGTAGCCCAAGAGTTGGCGGTGGGTGGTGATGACTAGCTGCCTTCCCACTAGTCTTACACCGCTAAATTAGGGACGGCTAACGCAGATAGCTCTCGTGTAGCTTTGCGCGAAATAAAAAACAAACAAAACAAATAAATTAATACTTGCAGTCCCTGTTAAAGATGTAGAAAGAACAAACCTTAAAAGGTCATGTTATTCTGTGTTTCTTTTCAGACACTATTTACTCTGATTATATCACCTGCACGTGTAATTAATAAAGCTTTTTTGAAGTACGTGGTCACGTTCTTTTAATGTATTATAGGTTACTATCTGCTCCCAACCACAATAGTGATTAGAACAAAGATAAATGATACTCTGGGTTTCTTTTGTAACAAATCATTTACGGTTTTATTAGGCTTTCTGGAGACCGAAGATAAACGTACAGAGGAACGTAACATGTTATAATAACTATTAGCACAGTTAAAGCTGAGAGGAGTCAAGCACGAGCTACTTCTTAACCTGTAGAGGTAACTGTCGACCATTTGAGTTTTATGTAGATACAGTGTCGAATGAATCAGTCAGTTCTAGGTATTAATATGACAATTGGTAACTAATGACTTAGTAGGAAGTGGCTCGACTAGCAGATTGTATAATTTATGAATTAGGTTTTTCTTACAAAAGGTAAAGCCAAACTATGTTAAAGTTATACTTTATCGAGATTTGGATAATGCAACAAAAATTTCATTTCTCATCAACCGTGACACAAATCTCACCTAAACTGTTTCTAATGGGTCCAGGTTTCTCTAGTTTTGCATGTTTTTTAGACGTTATAACGTGAATATGTGTCTGTGGACCAATGTTATATCACGTAAATATCATTATTCACCTTATCCTATTATAGGATGTGATATATATAAATGCTGAATTGAATGGATAGAATTTCCCTCAGTCTAGACTACAAGTTAAACTGACAGAAGATAGAGTGTCTTATTATGTTACTTTCCTAAACAGAATCGGTGTAATTGTCCAATTTTCTGTTGGTTCCTACTGCATCAAATCTAATTCTCGTCAAGTACCTCTATAAGAGTTCACAACATGAAGCTACTCGTCAAGTTCCTCTATAAGAGTTCACAACATGAAGCTTCTCGTCAAGTACCTCTATAAGAGTTCACAACATGAAGCTACTTGTCAAGTACCTCTATAAGAGTTCACAACATGAAGTTTATCGTCAAGTACCTCTATAATAGTTCACAACATGAAGCTTCTTTATAGAGGTACTTGACGATAAGCTTCATGTTGTAAACTCTTATAGAGGAACTTGACGAGTAGCTTCATGTTGTGAACTCTTATAGAGGTACTTGACGAGTAGCTTCATGTTGTGAACTCTTATAGAGGTACTTGACGATAAGCTTCATGTTGTGAACTCTTATAGAGGTACTTGACGAT
>NW_013751276.1:0-1214 GCF_000517525.1 Limulus polyphemus
GTTGCACCTTTGGCCATCCAGCTTCCCTGTCACGTAGATACTATGTGTGCTTGCCATTTTACACTTAGCTGCTGGGACTTTCACGATGGAGGTTGGTGGGCGTCCCTTAGCACCAACCACTACTTGTTTCCCGAAGCTGACTTATTGGTGGTATTCGTCTTACACTGGCTCCTCAGATGTCCATGCTCCCCACAGTTCCAACAGCCTTTCTGGGTAGCGGCCTTTCCTGCTGTATCATCTCCCTTGTGTTGAAGTTGCCAGCATTGAGCTCTCTTGTGCCAAGGTTTGTTACAGTGCCAGCAAAGTCCCTCAAACTTCTCTGAAAGCTGACCTTTTCTGGCCTTAAA
Source organism: Limulus polyphemus (assembly GCF_000517525.1). Classification (NCBI taxonomy): domain Eukaryota; kingdom Metazoa; phylum Arthropoda; class Merostomata; order Xiphosura; family Limulidae; genus Limulus; species Limulus polyphemus. The sequence goes on from NW_013751276.1 coordinate 348, forward strand.
TCCAGATGACTGTACTAACCTTGGTACCTCTGTGCTGGACTTAACGTAGGATTCAAATTCGAGATCTCTGGCCATTGCATCCTGCATGGTAGAGGGGTGTGCTTGCTTCACTTGTATCTTTAGTTGTGGACTGTCCAAGGCATCTACAAACTGATCCCTCAGCAACAACTTGAGGAGATCGGGTGGTGCAGTTGGGTAGGCCTTGTGTGCCATGCTTTCCAAGTCCTGTGCCAGCTCTTGCAGGCTCTCCCCTTTAGCATGGACTCTCGTCCTAAACCTAGCCCTGTAGACTTCTGACTGATTTTGGGTTCCGTACCTGAGTTCTAGAGCCGACACCAGTGCTCCGTAGTTGTGTCTGTCGTCTGCTGACAACTGTCCAAGTATTTCCAGTGGTTGTCCCTTCAAGCTCGTTGCCAGATATACTACTTTCTGCTCCTCTGTCCACCCATTAATTTCTGCCAGTAGCTCAAATTGTGCTCTATATGCTTCCCACGGTGCCTTCCCATCGAATTCCTGTGGCTTCCTTCGTACTGGATCACTCCTATTACTGACATTCATACCTGGAATGTGACTTCTAACAGGACTGAAGATGTCTGCATTAGGGTTTAGTTGCAGGGTCTGGAAGGGGCTTGTCATTGTCTGGGGCTGGTTAAGTCGATGGTTAATGTATCCTCCTTGTGTAAAAGACAATAACTCGTCATTTAACGTATCTAATTCGCTTTTAAATTTACTATATTTTCCGTTTGTACTTCTTGTTTCCTTTCTTGTTCCAGTTGCCACAGCTGTAGTCTCTCTTCTTGTTTCTTTTCTTTCTCGTCCAACCACTGCTGTAGTCTCTCTTCTTGTTTATTTTCTTTCTCCTCTAAC
>NW_013751277.1:0-6864 GCF_000517525.1 Limulus polyphemus
TTTTGGGGTAAAAAAGTACGTCTTATACACCGAAAAATACGGTACGTCAGGAAATTGTCATTTATTGGCGGAATCCTTGTTAGTACTACAAATTAATTAAATCTTCCGATCATGTAATTTTCGTACTATGATTTTTAATGAGAATATGCTATTTTGTACAAAGCTTAAAATAATTTTAATCTAAAGTTATATGAAATTTTAAAAATATCGTTTAAGTCATAATTTCAAGTTACTCTTACTTCTAGACCTATTGTCTTGTTATTTATACTTCGTGGTTTATTTTACAGCAAGCAATTGTCTGTTAGACGTAAAGCTAGTGAAAGTAAATTGTAAATAATAGTATTTAAAACACATAAACTTCTCAAAAATGAATCGATATCGTGTGATTTTCGTTCCAATATTTTTGATGACCGTTTTAGTTCATCGACTCTGTCCATTCAAGTAAAAAATACAGTGTTCTATTAGCGTACAACATGAAACCAGTTTACCAAAGAGTATGTTTTAAGTCCATATGGATCAATTTTTCTTCGAAACGGACTTATAAAAAAGGAAAGTATTTTTGAAAAAAAAATTGTTTGTTTTGAATTTCGTGCAAAGCTACACGAGGGCTATCTGCGCTAGCCGTCCCTAATTTGGCAGTGTAAGACTATAGAGAAGGCAGCTAGTCATCACCACCCACCGCCAACTCATGTTCTACTCTTTTACCAACGAATAGTGGGATTGAGCGTCACATTATAATGCCCCCACGGCTGAAAGGGCGAGCATGTTTGGTGGGATTGGGATTAGAACTCGCGACCCTCAGATTGCGAGTCGAGTGCCCTAACCACCTGGCTATGCCGGGCCAAACAATTTGAAGTCCTTAACTAATGTACAAAATGACAGATTATGGACCCTTAATTTATTAATGGATTTTTACAAAGTTTAAAGATGAAGGTTAATTTGTTTTATGTTTGAAAGGATTCAGATGAAAAGTGCGATAGATACGTTAACTTGAATGTTATTCTTTTGCTGTAAGCTGCATGTGTAAGTGTTGCAGATACTAACCACATTTTACCAAAGTAATTTCTTTCAAATTTTACAGGAAAAAAAAAATCCTGTTGAATAAGTTGAAAACGATAATAGAAATTGTACTTAAGGTTCTAATAGATTTAGATTTTGAAAGATATGGTTCAAGTATTCTTCAGCCTCTCATTAAGTCTTGTTTTAATAAAAAACAAACACTATAGTAAAAAACACTCGCATTGACTCGTAGAAATAGTTAGAATCGCATATAATTTTCCAACAAGTTTTGCAAAACGAGACGACTAATAAGATTGATTTTATTATCTATGCTTTCATCGCATTATCAAGGTAGCATTTGTAATAACTTGAATCATGAAATGTTGCTTTTTCCAAAAAAGTTTCTTCTTTAAAAATTATTTAGAGATATTTATAGTAAATATTTATTAAACCTGTCTTAGAATATTCAATACTATTCTTTGTGACCGAATCTTAAATGTTTCAGACTAATCTTATATCACAATAAAATAATTTTACTGTTTTATAAGTTATTTCTGATTGTCCAGGCATAAATGGTCCGTGTCTGTTCATAGCAACGGGCATACGGACATATTTTCGTATTTTTGAGAGCCAAATATGATCAATGCTGAGTGGCTGAGGTATGAGATCTACCGAGTGCCCCTCTAGTTAGCAATAGAAACATAATATGCAAAGAAGGAATACGTTTTTTTTATTAATGTATTACAGATTTGTAGTAGCTTAAAAACTGTCGTATGCCATATTATTTTGTTTTGTTACTGCCCAACCCTGTTTTTAGTGAACACATATATGGAAACAGGTGGTGTATAGCCTACTTCTTCATAAACCTCAAAACCTGAAATGCCTACCATACAGAACCGAAAAAAAGGTGTCTAGCTCCTTTCTTTCCGTGTATGAAAACACTTACATTTTGTTCAGTCTTTGTATGGACTAAGAAGAAATACATCATATATTTCTTATATAAGTAAGAACATTATGAAACATTGGTCAAAAATTACACGCGGAAAATTTCTTTTACAATCAACAAAATCTTCAAATAAATTATGTTTTGTATTGTCACTGCACACATAACAAAATCAATGGAGCTTACATATATATATATATATTTAAAGGTTTCAATTAGAAAAAAATCATAACAACATGTTCACAGAGTAGCGATTTCTTTATTGTTAGCTAGCTTAGATCTTACAAAGTTTTAACCTACGCTCAGTCCATCAGATGTTTCTTCGTTCACCGTGTTGTTGTAGCTGCTTGGAGCGTACATCTTAGTAGTCGCAGCTTTACTGCTGCTCTGGTCTGTACCTAACATCAAAACTCAAGTCACATGTACACAACCTGCTTCCACTATGTATCACTTCAACCATCACACCCCTCAAAATCCGTTCTAAAATAGTTCCTGTAAGCTGTTTTAGAAATTAGTTGAACATAACATTTTACAGCATGTTTCCCACAAAACACAAGCAGCTGGTAAATGAAACGAGTAGTCAAGCTATTCCATAGAAGACACCAGTTAAGTCGCGGCCGCAGCGCCAGTGCGATCATATTATTCAAACAGGCGCTAAGAAACCGTCGCTCTTGGAAACTAGATGAACTGTATGGAAATCAGAAAGGAGGAGGGATATGTTTTGGACATGACAGCTTTACGACGGAGCCTTTTGCTATGGAAACTACGCTACACGGCTATTTCAATATATACTGTCGCCAGATTGCGCGCGACTGAGCATAGTTACGTGGTGAATCTCTAAAATAGCCAGTACTTAGTTGTTTAAGAGTGCTTGTACTTCAGCCCATTAATAATACACGTGATCTAAGTTTGAACCACATAGGACTATTATATGATAGCGTCATACTCTAAAAGTAGAGGTTCGATATTTTGCTCACTTATGTTTTAGTTTTGTATAATTTGCTTTATTATTGGATATGCAATGTTGTTTCACATCGTTTCTTGTGTGGCGTACCTTATTGGTGTAGAGTATCGAAAGAAACTGATAAAGCAAGCATCAAGACTTGTCCAACTCTTGTAAGGCTTTTATATGATAACTTCATAGTTGTTACCTCCGCCACCGAAGCTGGACGGAGGTTATGTGTTTTTGTTTGTGTTCGTCAGCAAGATTTGTCGAAAACGGCTAAATGGATTTGGACGAAAGTTGGTATACATTTGGACTATAAACTACCTTAAACGTGATTAGTTTTTGGAGTGTTAAGGTTAAAGATCAAGGTCACGAAATTCAAAAAAATGCCTATCTGGTTACAGACCGCATTTTCACACTATTTATGCTCTATGACACAGTAAAAAATGATCGGATTTTCCTGAAACTTGATGGACACACGTAGAATATTTGTTGCTTTTCCAGACAGATATTCTTCTTGATTGTGTTCAGTACTGTTTCCTGGTTTCTGCTAATGACCTTTAAGTTCGTAGATTCTAACTTATAACATGCTGTAAATTGATTCATATTCCTTTGTTTTCCAATGTCATTAAATACAAGGAATATTTCTGTTTTGGAAAGTCTAAATCCCCGAGTGTATGATTGTTTTGCACAGAAAATAACTGTTCCAAAAACGATCGATTTTCGGAGGCATTGTACTATCTACCTGACGCACAACAATGTTAAAATGTAGATCTAATACTTGCTGTTCAAATGCATCGAGTATCAGAATAATGAAGTATGTTTATAAGATGCTATTTTGATACCTTCTGTAGTAATTAGGCTAGTATCAGAATAATTAATTCTGTTTTGAGATTGTAATGTTTATATTTTTGTGTTAAAAAAACTAGTGCCATTTGTTTAAGGAAGTGTCTGAATAATTAAATTTGCTTACGTGTTCATTAAACTAGTTATATTTGCCTATGACAGTTATACAATAAATGAGTTTTTGGGGTTGTCTTATCATTAGCATGTGTGTTATTAAAGCTAGTGTTATTTTCCTGAGAGTGTCAGAGCAATAACAACTGTTCATGAAACTGGCCTGCTAGGTTTATATACAGAGTCAATCTGGTAATTTAGAACCAGCAAGGAACGTATATGTATCTCTTTGAATGATGATTCTATTTTAAAAGAAAATTCTATACAATGTATTTAATTTGTAGTTCACGAACATGTAATCAAAGCTTAAGGAATAAAGTACAAAGATGAAAACAAAAATAATGTTGTTAAATAAAAAGAACTTTCAGATAAAACTATCTTTGAAAATAATTTGGTATAAGGATGTCTATAATCAAATTTTAAAATATTCTTATATCTTTTCAAATGTTAAGTGTTGTCATTACAAGATACTGGCTAGGTTACTGCAAAGATTACCGTTCCCTGAAGTGTGATGCAAAGTAATAATAATAATAATAATGAGACACATGTCAGCAAGACATGAACAACAGTACGTTTGAGTATCATTTGTTACCTTCCGGTGGATATCTATTAGAAGGACTAGTTTCATCCGGAATGCAGAAGTCTCCGTCGTCATCAAGGAAATACTTAGCAAGGACAGGCCTGGCTGGTTCGTTCTGTAGCGAAACATTAGATGTATATATCTAGTTGTTAAGTGGAATATGCTTTGATGACGAATACTAAACACAATAACTTCTTGAGAAACCTCCCTGTCGAGATCAGTTGGTTTATTAGCAATAATACTGGATTATACTTTGTTTAGTATTTTGATATTTTTAATTTTCTAGTGGTTAACTGAGGATTATAAGATTCAACCTTCAATCTCAAACATTTATTCCCAACTCTGTTTCTAACTACTTATCGTTATATAATAAATACCAAACAAACTAGACAACAGAAGGTTAAGAACGTTACATTGAAACGATTTGGAACATGGAAATAATTAAGTCACGTGAGAAACTCAACCGATAAATTTACTAGTCTAATTACTACATAAAGTGTCAACATGACATCTTATAAACATACTTCATTATTCTGATACTCGATACTAGTCTAATTACCACATAAAGTGTCAACATGACATCTTATAAACATACTTCATTATTCTGATACTCGATACTAGTCTAATTACCACATAAAGTGTCAACATGACATCTTATAAACATACTTCATTATTCTGATACCAGTCTAATTACTACACAAAGTATTAACATGACATCTTATAAAAATACTTCATTATTCTGATACTAGTCTAATTACTACCCAAAGTATTAACATGACATCTTATAAACATACTTCATTATTCTGATACTCGATACTAGTCTAATTACCACATAAAGTGTCAACATGACATCTTATAAACATACTTCATTATTCTGATACCAGTCTAATTACTACACAAAGTATTAACATGACATCTTATAAAAAGACTTCATTATTCTGATACTAGTCTAATTACTACCCAAAGTATTAACATGACATCTTGTAAACATATATCATTATTCTGATACTCGATACTAGTCTAATTACCACATTAAGTGTCAACATGACATCTTATAAACACTTCATTATTCTGATACCAGTCTAATTACTACCCAAAGTATTAACATGACATCTTATAAAAAATACTTCATTATTCTGATACTAGCCTAATTACTACACAAAGTATTAACATGACAATCTTATAAACATATTTCATTTTCTGAAAGGCTGTAAGACAGTTGATATTGGCGACGCAATCATAGATATAAATCATTAAACAAATATATTTTACAAAACTTACTTGGTCACCCAATATTTGGTTATATGCACTTCTTCTCAAGGCATCAACATAAAATTCTTCTTCAGATTCATGAAGAGGTTTATGAGATAATTCTGTTTGTCTGTCTAAAGAAGGTTGTAGCACACCTACAAAAATAGTAACTAATGAAATAGATTTGATCTTTTAACCTTTAACATCAGAGTAATACATGGTCTATTAGTTTGCATACTTAAGATTTTAAATTACATTAGCTAGAATATACCTCAAAAAGGTGACTCGAGAAATAATAACGTGCATTTTAACAGGCGATTTTTCAAGTTTATTGTAGTTGTACCTATGATTGATACGAATGTTGTTTTTTTCTAAAATGCTGAAATCGGCAGTACAACTCGAGAGGATGTATAGGGAAACTAAGATCACTCGAAGTTGTGTTCGCATTAACTAGCTCGTAGAATTAAAGAGTAAAAACCATAATATATGACGGATTTCAAGTGAACCATATGAAGGTTTATTATTTAACACATATACATAAACTAATGCAGAAAATGTTTTATTCGATGGATTTTTTTAATTCCTTATCTTAACAATCAGATAATTGGTGTTTAAATGTATTTTTTGTAATCTATCGTGCAACGTTTGTTTCTCAGGTTTCTCTTCAAGAGATAGCAAATACACAACCTTGTTCCCATCCAGTGTAGGAGGACACACTTGGATGGGAACAAGGTTGTAAGGACGACACAACCTTGTTCCCATCCTGTGTAGGACGACACAACCTTGTTCCCATCCAGTGTAGGAGGACTCAACCTTGTTCCCATCCAGGATAGGACAAATGTAAAACACCACATCTGATACTCGTTATGTTACTTTCCCTGTCTCCTGGACTGGCAGGAACACGCCAGTCTTGAGCACTTTTAACTCTAACGTTAAAAAAACAAACCAGGGAATTCAATGGGGCCAGAACTCCGATAAATATGCATTAGAGAAAGGTATGTCTGGTCATTTAGTGTGATGGTCAGTTTTCCTGTGTGTGTATGGAGTCGTAACAAAGATACAAAATTTGTTGACCATATTGCACGGTTTAGCTGTAATAAACTAAAAAAACGAAAATACCCGGTAAACATATATGCGGAGAGGATAAACTGATAACTTCACTCTTTGTTGTTGCTTTATATGTGTGGA
>NW_013751278.1:0-1212 GCF_000517525.1 Limulus polyphemus
ATAATAGATAGTCTAGTTCCTTTGTGCCAAAAAAAAACACACACACACAAGAAAAAACAAACGATTTTCAAATCAATTTAGCAGAACATCCAAACATAAGACTTTCAATACATAGCGAAAATAAATCCACTAAACTGTTTTGTACAGACTTGACAATAACAACAACAAAGAAACATCAAGAATGAACTACGTATCAAGTGTTGTCCCCATGAGGGATATTGATAATTCCCCATATTACTTAATCATCATGTTGAATCTTGCTACATACTGTCAGTATTTGAGTCCCATTGATCAGGTTTACATTAGTTCTAAATATATTTATCATTTAGTATACACATTTTTGTTCCTTAGAAAACATAGAATATAATTACTTGACATTTTAAATCTTTGTTACTGTACTTTGCATAACTGATAGACATTAAAATACGATTAATGTTAATTCTACTTAAACAATGAGAAGTAACACAATGGACCGGATATTTAGAACCTCACTAAAGTTATGAATAGTTTATTAGATTGTGTTCTACATGTAACTTAAAGATAACAACTTCATACTCAATGAACAGCATTACCAATTATTTATTTTAACACCAAGGTTTCATAGAGGCACAGCCCGTTAACTTAAGTGTCAATTGCAGTAAAAGAAGTTTCCGAATCTAAGCTATATTTTTATTCCATTCTTGCTTCATTTTGGGTTCGTAAGTAATTTTATTTTTCACAGATCCTTTGTTAACATACCCGAACCGATAATTAAAATATCTACTTCTTTGGAAAACTCCATTCTAGTTAATAATTTTGTTAGCTGCACAGAGAATATGAAAAGTTAATTTTTTCTACAATTAAAAAAGGAACTTTGTATGTTACATTGTTAATATATATATATATATTTGTCTGTGTAATAAACACTGGCAATACATGAAAAATAAGAACTAAATCTAAATTCTAGCTTAATTTCATTTTTTATTAAAATATGTACAATAATAATTATTACTAAAGTATAAATTGTATCTTTTCCTTCATTAGAGTATTAGTAAAGTTGGCTTCAGTCAGTGATACCCATTTTTAGAGAAGTGATAAACAATCACAAAAACATGCCACAAATCACGATTAATATTATACAAACATTTACCTGTACGTGAATGTGTATGTGTCATAACACAAAAACATATAACACGATAAAATGAAAACTGGGGCTCAGTGAAATAGTTAAAA
>NW_013751279.1:0-1472 GCF_000517525.1 Limulus polyphemus
TATATCATTTTTACAAGAATACAGGTTCTTTGCCTTATTTTAATTTCTAGATCTTTTATCTTGTCATATTTTTGTTCAAAGATATGTTACTAAAAACATTCTATATCATGTATAAAAATACAAACATATAATTTTATCTTTGTGAAATTGACTATATATATGTATATATAAATTTACAAGTTCCATCACAAAACTCTTACAAGGTAATGAACTCCAACTTAACATCGACACACGATATAATTAATATACACAGCCTATATTCTGTGTATTGCTTGTTACACTTGTTATAGAGGAAGCAAACTCGGGTTAATAAAGTAAATTGATGAAAAGGAAGCTGTATAAAAATAAAAATCAACTACATTAGCTCGTGACTTTGGGTGTTTCTTAGTAAAATTTCGAATGCATAGAATTAATTTTCAACCTCCTTAATATTTTCAAATATATGACTACTGCATTTGTGTTTCATCTTTTTGTTTTCTTGGTTAATAAATATATCTAAAACTGATCGTCTGCTCGTAATTTCAGTTCTTAATTTTTAAACCTCTTGTGTCAGTGGCTTTGATTATCTGAACTTGGCTATTTTACTACTGATGTATCATTTACTTATGTTTATCATCACAGCTTAACCATTCAAAATGCTTATAAAAAAAAAGAGATGAAAACGGTTTAATAAACATTTCACAAAATATCTTTTAAGGATATTTTCAGGTTTATATCTATATGATTTCCTTCCTCCAAGTAAAACATCTTTTATGAATTAGATTCGATTATATGCATGAAAATAATATAACGTATAAATCTTTGAAGAAACGTGATAATTAGAAATGCAGTGGTGATTCCACAAATTGGTTTTGTTTGTAGTTAAGCACAAAGCTACACAATGGACTATCTTGCTCTGCCTACAGTGGGTATCGAAACTCGGTTTCTAGCGTTGTGAGTCCGCAGACATACCGCTATGCCACTGGTAGCATATTAGAAGGATAAAAGGAGAGAAGGAGTACTAAAATAATGGCGAAATAGCATGACCATATCTTGTAGGTGATGCACTTTGATAGGACAGAAACGCCTTAACAACTACTCGAATTACGACAAAATGATCCCTGGATCATGCCCTACACAGTCATATACCTCACTCTTAGACTTCCGGATTTCCAGATTGGATGGGATATCCCACCCTCTACAAAATTAGTCGCATTTTCTGCCGTCGAGTCAAAAATTGATTGTTAAAAAATATAATAAATGAATGAAATACGAAATAAATATGCACATGTATTAAACATTGTAGCTAATACTGTTAATGAAACTAACTTTAAAAATAGAATGAAATATAACTTTATTTGCCAAAAATACAAATACTGGTAGCTTTTTTCTTGTAGTTTCACTGATTCTCTGTCCTCAGAAAAGCCAGCAGAAAATTATAAGTTTTCATATGAAATTATTCTTCACAATATGTCAGCTTGCCTGTTTGTTGA
>NW_013751280.1:0-1920 GCF_000517525.1 Limulus polyphemus
ACCGAATTTATAACCACCATACTCATCTTTATCCTTACTTGGTACAACTACTCCATGAACACCTAGGTGTAACTCTAGTTACCGAATTTATAACCACCATACTCATCTTTAGCCTTACTTGGTATAACTAATTCATAAACACCTAGGTTTAACTCTAGTTAGTGAATGTGTAACCCCATAATCATCTTTAGAGTTATTTGGTACAACAACTTTACGAATACTTAGGTGTAACTCTAGTTACATAATTTATAACCACCATACTCATCGGTAGCCTTACTTGGTACAACAACTCCACGAACACCTAGGTGTAACTCTAGTTACCGAATATATTACCACCATACTCATCTTTTGCCTTACTTGGTACAACTCCTCCATGAACACATAGGTGTAACTCTAGTTACGGACTTTATAACAACCATACTCATCTTTAGCCTTACTTGGTACAACTACTCCATGAACACTTAGGTTTAACTCCAGTTACTGAATTTATAACCCCCATATTCATCTTTAGCGTTATTTGGTACAGCAACTCCAGGAACACCTAGGTGTAACTCTAGTTACCAAATTTGTAACCACCATACTCATCTGTAGCGTTATTTGGTAAAACAACTCCGCGAATACCTAGGTGTAACTCTAGTTACCGAATTTATAACCACCATACTCATCGTTAGCCTTGATTGGTACAACTACTCCATGAACACATAGGTGTAACTCTAGTTATAGAATTTATAACCACCATACTCATCTTTAACCTTACTTGGTACAACTACGCCATGAACACCTAGGTGTAACTCTAGTTACCGAATTTATAAACACCATACTCATCTTTAGCCTTATTTGGTACAACTACTTTATCAACACCTAGATGTAACTCTAGATTCCGATTTTCTAACCACCATACTCATCTTTAGCCTTACTTGGAACAACTACTCCATGAACATTTAGGTTTAAATCTGGTTACCGAATTTAAAACCCCCATAGTCATATTTAGCGTTATTTGGTACAACAACTCCAAGAACACCTAGGTGTAACTCTAGTTACCAAATTTGTAACCACCATACTCATCTGTAGCGTTATTTGGTAAAACAACTCCACGAATACCTTGGTGTAACTCTAGTTACCGAATTTATAACCACCATACTCATCTTTAGCCTTACTTGGTACAACTACTCCATAAACACCTAAGTATAACTCTAGTTACCGAATTTGTAACCACACCTAGGTATTCGTGGAGTTGTTGTACCAAGTAAAGCTACAGATGAGTATGGTACCTCTAGTTACCGAATTTATAACCACCATACTCATCTTTAGCTTTACTTGGCACAACTACTACATGAACACCTAGGTGTAACTATAGTTACCTAATTTATAACCACCATACTCATCTTTAGCGTTACTTGGTACACCAACTCTACGAACACCTAGGTGTAACTCTAGTTACCGAATTTTTCGGTAACAAGAGTTACACCTAGATGTTCGTGGAGGTGTTGTACCAAATAATGCTAAAGACGACTATGTTGGTTACAAATTCGGTAACTAGAGTTACACCTAGGTGTTCGTGGAGTTGTTGTACCAAATAATGCTAAAGACGACTATGTTGGTTACTATGAGTATGGTGGTTATAAATTCGGTAACAATAGTTACACCTAGGTATTCGTGGAGTTGTTGTACCAAGTAAAGCTAATTGTAACTCTTGTTACCGAATTTATAACCACCATATTCATCTTTATCCTTACTTGGTACAACTACTCCATGAACACCTAGGTGTAACTCTAGTTACCGAATTTATAACCACCATACTCATCTTTAGCCTTACTTGGTAAAACTACTCCATCAACACCTAGGTTTAACTCTAGTTACTGAATGTGTAACCCCATACTCATCTTTAGAGTTATTTGGTGCAACAACTCCACGAATACC
>NW_013751281.1:0-1651 GCF_000517525.1 Limulus polyphemus
GGTGTCTGTGACTTGTTGACGATGAATTGAACAATAAATAAACAGCACACACTTTACTTGTTTTTAAATAATATATATTCGGAACAAGTTAAACGTATGTACAACAAAGTCTTCACACTATAGAGATTACAGGCATATCATAAACACTATTTATATATAGTTCTCTTCTTCTTCTTGTCAAAAGTCCACTTAGGCCTATTCAATGACTTTAGAATTTCAGTTGACAAGTCGAACTATCTTCTCTATTACTATCGCACTAGCATTCTGTGTGTGATTCACTTACAGTTGTGGCGTAAGTTACCGTAATTCGTTTGGTCTTCTTTCTTTTGAAGATCCTCTGTTCCTTTTGTTAAAGTACACTCAGGCTGATTCAATTACTTTAGTACCACGCATTGACGGAATAAAATTATTTTTCTTATCTCTGTTTCTACCGTTAGTCTTACTCTAACATATTAAACGTTAGGCCTATGTCAATCGTTAGGCCTATCACTTCTACGTAGATAACTTCACGCCAAACCTTTCCTTTTGAAACTTTACTTTCTTTTCTGCTATTATCTGTCTGCTGTTCCCGCTCATCTCACGCTATTTATATCTTTATCACATAATCGTCTGTCCGTATACTATAATCTCTACCTGAATGTATCGTGCGCGATGTTCGATAGTCTCAACATCAACGACTTATAAACACAACTTCCTACAATCTCTGCTTTTAACTCTTATTATAACAAAAACTAAACAATAATAAAATATTCACTCATAAAAATAAATTAATCAGTAATATCTAAACTTTTATATCACTACAACAGGTGATGGCTATAAAATAACTTTGTGTTGACCAGCAAAGGAATATGCAGGGTTTCTTTTATTGCACTTATTGGCAAGCCTTGAAAAGCTCTTTGTTTCATCTTCACCCTCGACTCTTGGCTAGCAGATACGTTTGGTGTAGATACCCTAACTTAACATGAAATATTTCTTTGAAGAAAAAAAGGGGAAAATTAGCCAGAAATGATAAATATTAAAGCACTTCAATGGGAATTTTGAAAAAAAAAGTTATGATTTTGATGAGAAACTAAAGCCACAGATGAGAATAGTTTCATGCAAAAATAATAAATCATGTTTCTATCGAAACCTGAGAAACCTAATACACGTGAATTCCTATCTTAAACTTAAAGCAAGTGTTTAAAAGCTGCTAAGATACTTTATTTTTGTAAAGGTTTCACATCAAATTCTCCAAGTTTTTACCAGGTTTGAAAGCTGGCTTCAACTGGTTTCACATTAAATTCTCCCAGTTTTTACCAGGTTTTAAAGCTGGTCTTTAACTGGTTTCACATTAAATTCTCCCAGTTTTTACCAGGTTTTAAAGCTGTCTTTAACTGGTTTCACATTAAATTCTTTCAGTTTTTACCAGGTTTTAAAGCTGTCTTGAACTGTACATTAAATTTTCTTAGCTTTTACCAGTTTTTAAAGCTGGCTTGAATTAGTTGTGAATTAAATAATCTCGGTTTTTACCAGTTTTTACAGCTGTTTTTAATTAGTTGTACATTAAATAATCTCGGTTTTTATCAGTTTTTATAGCTGTCTTGAACCGTTTGTTTTTTGTTTTTTAACTTCCACTTATCAATGGTTTGATTTCATTTGGTCGTTGTTAATC
>NW_013751282.1:0-1213 GCF_000517525.1 Limulus polyphemus
GAAGAATACCATCTTCAAGTTTCAACTGGTCCCATTGTGCCCAATAGTCTTTGTCACAGGGCTAAGACAAGACACCTTCTCCCAAGCAGGGCGCAAAACACTTGCTTTTAGAAAATTAATCATTGGCGTCAAATCCTGGTCTTTCTCCTGTTCTGCTTTGATGTCTATATTTGGTTCCACTTCACCATCATCAACTCTTTCAATCGGCTTGACTTCAGCTTGATACATGCAAGCTTGCGGTTTCACATTTTTGCTTTGTGTTTTGCATTTTTATGGACGTCTTTTTTTTTACAATTTCATATAAGGGAAGCTTTTTTTTCATGTCCTAACATTACATCTCATTAATCATGAATTTACATAACTTCCGTCCAGTGGATGGGTACTCCAGTATGTTGAACAATAGTTTCTTATGTGAACAATAGTCTCTAATGTGAACAACTAATTTTTATTATTTTACTGTGTTTATATTTCTAACCCCAGTTTAGTTATTCTATTTACTTCTTTTACGTATTTAAGCTAATTTTAATAATACTGACGTAATAAATTCAACAATGATTTTATCAGTATTTTTGTCACCTTGCTCCACGTTGAACGTGTGTAATTAGAATCTTTGTATTATCTTACCTTTTAACGATTATTTTTGAGCCTAATTACATTGTAACGCGGTTTTTACTGCCTGACGAAGGTCGCCTGCTCGAAACATCGCAGAAAATAAACTACAAAAAGTTTTCATTTAGACGTGTCAATTTATTATCATTTATCCAAGGTTTTCTTCCCAAGTCTTGCGGAACAACACTCATTCAATGATTCTAATGTGAACAATAGTCTGACGGAAATAGTAATATCTGATCCAAACTGTAGTCGCTAATATTAGCAGTACTCTCTAATGTAGATACTAGTCTCTGATGTAAACGCTATCTGTGATATGACTTACAATTCGGTAACTGTCGTATACACCACGAAATAGTTTTACTTGATTTTCGAACTGTAGTTGACAGATAAAGGGCAAAATAGCTTACTTGATTTTCGAACTGTAGTTTACAGATAAAGGGCAAAATAGCTAACTTGATTTTCGAACTGTAGTTGACAGATAAAGGGCAAAATAGCTTACTTGATTTTCGAACTGTAGTTTACAGATAAAGGGCAAAATAGCCTTACTTGATTTTCGAACTGTAGTTGACAGATAAAGGGCAAAATAGCTAACTTGATTTTC
>NW_013751283.1:0-1352 GCF_000517525.1 Limulus polyphemus
TGGATGTGTATACCTTCTCCTAGTATTAATGTAAGAATACCTGCTAAATGATTGTTAATATTGTGATAAACATACGTCATCAGTAGTGGATGTGTATACTTCTCTATTATTAGTAGTATTAACAGAGAAATACTGCTAAATGACTGTTAATAGTGTTAAAAACATATGTCATCGCTAGTGGACGTGTATACTTCTCTATTAGTAGTAGTATTAACAGAGAAATACTGCTAAATGATTGTTAATAGTGTGATAAACATACATCATCAGTAGTGGACGTGTATACTTCTCTATTAGTAGTAGTATTAACAGAGAAATGCTACTAAATGACTGTTAATATTGTGATAAACATACGTCATCAGTAGTGGATGTGTATACTTCTCTATTAGTAGTAGTAGTAGTAGTATTAACAGAGAAATGCTACAAATCAATAGTATTATTCTTGACTCACAGTAGTGATATGATTAGTTTTACTTTTTCATAATTTCAACAATGGGTTAAAAATTTTAGGTTTGTTTTCCTCCAGTCCTGTTGTAGCAGGAGCAGCTACAACATTGAATATTTTAGTGAAAGGTTGACATGACAGTAGATGTTGGACTCACCACCTTAAAATTGTGAAGTCATGACTACATAGTTGACTTCAGTCAGATAATCTAAGATCATTCTATAACTAGAAAGATTCTGTTCAGTGAAGTAATAATATATATATATATATTTAGAAAACTGAAACAACTGAAGAAATTGTTACATTTAAGCCATCATAATCACAAGTGATAGAATAAAAACTTGTTCCTTGATGATGGGTTAGTAGTAAGTTTACGTACTTTTAACCCTAAAATGTATGGTTATGTTCCCACAGAGGACAAAGTACAGATTCCCCATTATGTAGTTTTGTGTGCTAAAACAGCAAAACAGATGACACAAAATGATTGAACTAGACTTCAGAAGGATTATAAGTCTTTGAAGGCTTACAAGAGCTGTAAACATCAATGTTTTGAAGATTGAAATCTCTGTTTGTTCTCTCTTGGTGTATGTGTATCACATTTGAAATGAAAGATAATGTTTCCCAGGCTTGTTCTCCCATGGTGTATGTGTACCTCAGTTGATGTGAGACATAATGTTTCCCTGGCTTGTTCTCCCTTGTTGTATGTGTATCACAATTGGAGTGAGACATGAAGTTTCTCTGGCTTGTTCTTCCTTGGTGTATGTGTATCACAGTTGGAGTGAGACATGAAGTTTCTCTGGCTTGTTCTCCCTTGTTGTATGTGTATCACAGTTGGAGTGAGACATGAAGTTTCTCTGGCTTGTTCTCCCTTGGTGTATGTGTATCATAGTTGGAGTGAGACATGAAGTTT
>NW_013751284.1:0-1215 GCF_000517525.1 Limulus polyphemus
AGAATCCTCGACGAATAACAGCAAAATTAACAGAGAAAGTTAAAGTTTTCTCTCATCGAAGAAGATTCTGTCTTGAGATTTTTAAGCGATATATCTACAAGAATGAAGAATGTTAGTGAAAAGTTATACAATGTAGTTTCTGGAAGTGAGCCTTAGTTTTTCTAATTGCAATTTCATAGTTGTAGTGAGTTACATGTAATTGTGAGTGTGTGTGTGTGTGTATAAACCATATAAGATGGATATTTATATATATATATAAGTATATCTGTGGTGATGATATTAGACACTATTATATATCTTACCATTGTAGTGTTATTATCACATCAAACGAAATATTAACGAAGGAATTTAACGCAGGAGAGTTAAAATAAACTGACGGAGTGGTATAACGTGTAGTACATTGAAATTTGTAACGGAAAGATAAGGCTTAAAAAAAAATAGAGATATTATAGCATTGACAGCTGTTGGATAACAATAGCCAAGACAGTGAAAGGTAATTAAAAATTAATAGTTTAGAAATAGGAACGAAAGACAGAATTATCTGAGCCACCTGTATCATGATGTTATTACAGTCAGGTGTGAAAAGTGAAGCTTTAGCGTAATATGATATTGATTAAAACACTGGTCATCTAGTTTCGGTAAAACCCGTTGTTATCATTAGATAGAAAGAAAAAACGACGAATGAAACTGTCAAAGTAAATATAATTTGATATTTATACTCAGAGATGCTTATTTCATCACAAATTAAGTTTACTGTAGTACTGTAGTATCTTTGATTAATGGATTTTTTTATTAATTACTTGCATATCTTTCATTATGGCTGATTAATCAGGTTGGTTGCAATAAGTAGTGTGTTTTTATAACACTTTACTACTACTTTCAGAAAGTGAGAAGGAGATGAAAGAAGCCAAAAGTACTGCCTTGTTTGATCTTTTGTACAAAAATAAGTAAAGGACACCGAGAAGCTTGAATCAATTATTCTAACCAGGTTCATCATTTGAAATCGGTGATCTTAGCCAAGACAAGGTTCATCATTTGAAATCAACGATTCTAGCCAGATTCATCATTTGAAATCAACGATCCTAGCCAGATTCATCATTTGAAATCAACGATTCTAGCCAGACTCATCATTTGAAATCAACGATTCTAGCCAGACTCATCATTTGAAATCAACGATCCTAGCCAGACTCATCACTTGAAATCAACGATCCTAGC
>NW_013751285.1:0-1211 GCF_000517525.1 Limulus polyphemus
ATGGAGAGTGCTAATGCACTTTTCTGAGATATATAAGACGTTTGTGTGCCCCCCCACCCACCACCACCACTGTGTGTCTATGTTGTTTTATAGGAAATTTAAGTTTTTTGTATTGGTGTAAGCAGGTGGTGCCATCTATGAATGTACTTAACGTTAACATGTGTCAAAGATAATAAATGCTCAATAATAGCAATAATGGAAGATGGAGGGGGTTGTTGTTAATCCCCATCAATATGCCCCTTGTTCCAAACTATCATCCTACAAAGTTTAGTTGAGATTGGCCCAGCGACCTAGAAGTAGTTAGATAACGGACCAACAGACAGACACACAGATTTTTGTGCTTTATATATATAAATGTGGGTCGACTAGAGAGCCTGAACTGTACTCTGTGATGGTATAAAGTCTTTGATATTATTGAATTATGTCGGTTTACTAAAGATCCTGAACTACGATAGTAGAAAATCTTGCATAGTCGACTAAAGAGACTGAAGTGTATTTTATGGTGGTAAAAAAAAACATTTGATATTATTGAGTTACATCGTTCGACTAAAGGGCCTAAAATGTAAGTTATGATGGTAGAAAACCTTTGATATCATTGGATTAAGTCATTCAACTAAAGCTGTGTTTCTACAACGGGAAGTTGCCGTTCATTCAACTAAAGCTGTGTTTCTACAACGGGAAGTTGCCGTCCATTCAACCAAGTTTCATTCACTTTTGAAATTATTTAATTATATTGGTCGACTAAAGGGCTTGAAATGTACGTTATGACAGTAGAAAAACCGTTGATATTATTGAATTATGTCGTTTGATTAAAGAACCTGAAATGTAAGCTTGATGGTAGAAATCTTTCATAGTCGAATAGAGAGTCGGAACTGAACGTTACGGTGGTAGAAAACCTTTGATATTATTGAATAATGCCGGTCGAGCAAAGAGCCTAAACTGTACGTTATGATGGTAAAAAACCCTTATTTTTGTGTGAAAACTTTGAACTGCAGCTTATGGGCGCCTATAAAAATATTTGCGGGGGTAGGGGGTGGAGCAAAATATGTGTGTAGGAGACCAGCTTTTACAGACTAAAATAATATGTTTTATGTGAGCTTAAATGCAAACACAAATTTACAGTCTTAATAAATATTACTAAACGTATTTAGTTTAACTACGATGTTAAGTTTTCCTCATAATACGTGCAATTTTTTGTAAAATGTAAGGGG
>NW_013751286.1:0-1212 GCF_000517525.1 Limulus polyphemus
TTCAATTATCTATCTCTTCAATCTATCTATATCTCTTCGATCTCTCTATATCACTTCAACCGAGCGGTTTTTTCGACAGGCTTATATATAAAAAGGAGGGCGCCTTGATCCAACTAGAGTTGCCAGGAAAATTCATGATCCTTTGAGAAACTCCAGCACGCATGCTCCCAGCATCGTGTGACTTCCGCTGTTGTAACACTGCTCCTTCCTTAGTATTGTTCATCTCAAACAATAGCCACTTACATTTAACCAATATATAATTAACAATAACTTAATTAAATATAGAGGATTTACAAACACAATATTAAAATACAACAAAGTATCTTAATTTTACAGGACGTATCTTCTTCCGTACTGGTCTCTGTCTCATTGACTTCTGCTTCACGTAAGATTCATCTGCTCCATCAGGAAATATCCCATTATCGGTAACAGTAACATCAGTGGTAGTAACTTCATTTCAGATAACATTTTCACGAACTCTGGCACATTTTCAGGCAACTCTTCATAAGGTGGGCAACCTGTTATCAGGTCCACTGGCAATTGAAGTTCTCGACCAAACATCAGCTTTGCTGGAGTGTATCCAGTGGCTTCATGCTCTGCTTTTCTATAGGCCATCAACAGTGGAGGGAGTAAGACATCCCAGTCATGTTGGCAGCTATTATAAACTTGGCCAATTCCTCTCCCAGTGTTCAATTGTACGTTTCTATCATCCCATCAGACTGTGAGTGAAGTGGCGTTGTCCTGGTCTTTCGTATGCCAAACATCTTGCAGCATTCATGGAACACAGCTGATTCAAAGTTACAGCCTTGATCTGAATGCAGTTCGTATGGTATACCAAATCTGAAAAAGAAATCACTAATAGCCAAAGCTACAATTGTAGCTTCCTGATTTGGTATTGCATATGCCTCAAGCCACACAAATGAACCTGTTTCCAGCACGAGTTTGGGGCAAAGGACCAGCAATGTCAAAAGCTACTTTTTCCATTGGTGTGCCAACTTGAAATTACTTCATTGGAGCACATTCCTTATGCTTGGGTCCCCTTTTAGCACAACATGTACTGCAGGTCCTGCAGCATTCTTCTACATCTTGCCTCATACCTATCCAGTAAAATCTCTGCCACAGGTGACTCAATGTATTCTTAACTTCGAGATGTCCTCCTGTTAAACTATCATGGGATTGACGCAGCACAACTTCCCGTAATTTTCTCTGTAT
>NW_013751287.1:0-1904 GCF_000517525.1 Limulus polyphemus
TATTCTGATGCTAGATTGTTTTTTTAATATCCGAAGAAAAAAAAAAGAAGTAAGAAATAATAAGTTTATGCTACACAAGCGCCGACGGCATGCCCCCTTGTAAAATCAGATAAATTATTGCTCTTACTTTTGTCTTTGGTAAGATGATTGTTATAAGCCTTCATTTTTATTTTAATTTATAGGAGGGTAAACCACATGATCAGTATTCTTTCATTTGCATTTGTAAACCTAAAGGAATGGTCTACAAATAGGTTTGTGGGTGTGTTGGGGGGGGGTTGTTTGGAGAGGGTTTTAATAAAATTACTAATCAGTTAAGGAGAAAACGTAGTATTCGAAATCCTAGTTTACTCATCTAAACAGCAGCTGAAGAAAGTTCATTCAAGTAACATGAAATTATATTATTACGTTTTCCCTCAGAACTTGAGATACACGAAAAGCTAGCTCGGTTTTATATCGTCTCCGGAGTTAGTGTAGGATAAAAAAAAATCTGAATGTTCTCTAATTGTAAAACGGCCACATTATAATTCTAAAGTTCTTTTGGAGCTCTGTCAGAAGTACGAGAAAACTAATACGTTTTCATTAATTAACACTAATTTGTACGTAAACGTAAAATGGCAAAAGCTAAGAGAAGTTAAATTCTAACATTGTATCACGTGCTTTGCACAACTACGTGCTCATACAACACAATAGCTGCACTCTGGGGTGAAATTTCACGTGATTCATGCGCGTGTTAAGTTGTGCGCATGGTGTGTGCCGAGTTCAGTCATTGTGTTAGTTATGCAGCAAAGTAAACAGTCTTTAACAGTGTAAATTGTCTTTATTACGCGGTTATTACTTCGTGATCATTTGATAAACACGACACTCCTGAGAGATTACATCCTTATTTCCAGAAATATTGCTTGTGAACTGTGACATCGTGGTGCTTGCTGCTCTCGTTCGATTAACTTACGTGAATGTGTTTCACTTCATAGAAATTACTATAGGGGGTGGGGGGTGGAAGGCGTCTTTAGTAGTAACATCAAATGCATGACAAATCGATAGAACGCGAACTCTCAGCGTAATTAACCTCAAAACAAACACAAAAAAAAAGAAAAGACTGTTCGTGACTCTTGACATTATTAACTCAAAATCACACCGTCTCTAGGACGTTTCAAGGGCAAATGTTTATGGATGTAACTTTATATAATATCTGTCAATGATGACTGCAGGTTTACGGATGTAACTTTATATGATATCTGTCAATGATGACTGCAGGTTTACGGATGTAACTTTATATGATATCTGTCAATGATGACTGCAGGTTTACGGATGTAACTTTATATGATATCTGTCAATGATGACTGCAGGTTTACGGATGTAACTTTATATAAATATCTGTCAATGATGACTGCTGGTTTACAGATGTAACTTTATATAATATCTGTCAATGATGACTGCAGGTTTACAGATGTAACTTTATATAATATCTGTCAATGATGACTGCAGGTTTACGGATGTAACTTTATATAATATCTGTCAATGATGACTGCAGGTTTACGGATGTAACTTTATATAATATCTGTCAATGATGACTGCAGGTTTAAGGATGTAACTTTATATATTATCTGTCAATGATGTAGCCTCGTATTAACACCAACTTCATGACAACTCGACAGAAAGCGAGCTCTCAGTGTCGCTTCCACCTAAAAAAAAATACTGTTCGTGTCTCTTGAGATTAGGAACTCGTAATCTCTAGGACGTTTCAAGGGCATATACTTGTACGAAGTTTATGTATCTAGTATCCGTATTCAATCCTAACAATCCTGCAATAAAGTCTGTGAATTTGGTCTTTTGATCTATAAATTAAAGATTTCCAACATGTGTATACTTAACATTATTCGTCTCTCAATCATTCAGAATACTTC
>NW_013751288.1:0-1213 GCF_000517525.1 Limulus polyphemus
GTCGGCCCCTGCCATCACAAGGCTAAAATCACCTGAATGAAATTTGCTGAACCATCATTCACACTCACAAATGTTCAAAACATTTCCATAAAACTTCTTTGATATTCTTTGTGGCTACAGAGGCATTGTTTCCCGTCTTGTATTCAAACAGAATTTCATGCCGAATGTGTACCTCGTCGTGTGCCATCACTATAAGGGATTAGAGTATACTAAACTTTATACATTATATAGGTTACACTAATGTGACGTTTAGGCGGTTCGTTTAACTATTATATGTGATGTACGAGTTTTGGGGGTGGTAGTTAATGAAAGTGTTCCAAAACGTGACATTAATTTCTTGACGACCTAATATAACTGGATTTCCAGTGTTGATGATCTTTCCATTTTATAAAGCAACATGTAAAAAAAACCTATTTCAAGTTTTGATCACTGCCTTAATATTTTAACCTTCATGGAGGAAGAATAGCTTTCCCTATATCTACTAGGTATTTTCTTACATACAAACAATTTAAAATATTATCTGGTTCCATCCAAAGTTGCAAGCAGTATGTGTTGTTAACCACTGTAGTTAAAACACCAAGGGAAAAATCTGCCTTACAAACACACACACACAATACAATACAAATTATTTGACAAACAATAAAACACGCCACTTAAATGTTCACTCGTTCACACAATTCATATAGAGCCAATTTGCCAATGTAATTGTTGGGTCCTCTTGTAAGGTATCAACTTTGACTGTTTTGATATTATCTATTCCAAACTAATATTATGAAGACACACAACGACAAGTAAAACAATCCAAACCCATTTTCTATCTCTCTTGTAAAATTTCCTCCAACAACGTGCATAGAAATTATTACAAGGTCTATAGTCATCCAAAATGAATGTTCTACACAGGTATCAATTACATATTTCATTGTACATATTCACCTATTCCAAAAAACACATATCTTCTCTTCTCAAACACTGGAATACTTTTTTTCAGAGACATTCCATTTTCCAAACATTAACTGATAACAAAGCTATTTAACAACACAAGTAACAATGCAAGAACATACACAGCGTGGTCACAAGTAAATAGACACTACCTTTTAAAAAAAAATGAAAATTTTCAGTCATATTCACATGAATTGATATATTTATAATTTAATTAATATCTAGTAGATCTTCCTTTCACTTTGTGGAGTTCATTGATCCTTTGGGGCATCGT
>NW_013751289.1:0-1215 GCF_000517525.1 Limulus polyphemus
GAATGAAATTATGGTAGATATTTTTAGTTTTGGCTATTTCCAACATTTGTTCACTTCCATCTAAAGCATCAATATTAGTGTATCCATGCTTTTGTAGCTGAAATTTAAGATAAAAAATATTGTATTAATCAAATTACTTTTCTTTCATTTGAATGTCAATATTGTAAAAGTAATGATGAGCTATAATTTTGAAAATATTTCAACTAGTTTGCCTGTAGAAACAATTCCTCAGATGTTATACTACCATAACGTCTGATAGTTTATTTTTTCTATGTTTCTCATTTTAAAAACACAATGACACATTTAAAAATATGACTTGTTTACTACTTTTTAAACCTTATCAAAAAATGTAAATACTGTTAAAAAAATCTCACTACATTACTCTATAAAATTACATATAGGTAAGACAAATGTATATCTGTGTGATAACACACAATTTACAGTTTCAAACTATTGGTAAGTAACAATGCTACTTTAACAATTTAAAGGCCTCAGAAATCCATGTTATCAGCATGTGCACAAGAAGATATCTTTATTTTAAATAGTATTTTTGTTGTGGCAGCATCATATCTTTAAAATGATATATTTTCTTTCTCTGAAACACTTTGTTTCTAAACACAAAATGCATAATGGGCTATCTTTACTGTGCCTGTCACAGGTATTGAAACCCAATATAAGTCCTCATAATTACTTCTGAAGCTACCAAGGGTTCCCCACAAAGGCTTAGGTGTATTCAAGGTTCCTAGCACTATAAGCTAACTAAATTTAAGACCTTTTTAAGACCAAGCTAAAGACAAATATAAGACCTATAGACATGTATTTGTACGCTATTTACTGGATCACATAATACTGTAAGAGGAATATTAATGAAAAATAACATCATCATTGAGAATTTACTCATTTATTATGTTGAATTTTGCTTCAACTTCTTCTAAAAAGCCAGTGAAATATCAAAACTAAAAGAACCATTAAGCAGGAAATGTATTGTTACGTCTCCGTTCGTTAATTAACTTTCCGTAACTTCGTTCCGACGAAATTTTAGCGACACAAGTCCTTACTTAATAAAACTGGTTTATTCTTTTCGAATACAACTTTACGATACACTTATTTTCACCAGTCGCTCTATAACAAACGCTATACCAACGAACGTTAATTTCAGCAATACGTCTCTCTCTGACTGCAGTTCAATTACTCATTACCTACACACACATTATT
>NW_013751290.1:0-1635 GCF_000517525.1 Limulus polyphemus
TTCGAAAGAACGAGTGGCGTGACACTAGTCACGTGACCTCGCTGACGCAACAATATGTTTCTGTTCTTTTGGCTACCTTGTAAATGATTATTAATGAAAAATTTGTTATATGGGAGAAACTATTTCCTGTACAGGAGATTATCTTGTGCTCCTTTCGTTATAGTATACTATCATGGAAAAAATTTAATTTCAAAGTTTTAGCTGAAAATGTTTGAGGTTTACCTCAAGGTGAACAGTCAAAGTACTTTTACATTTAATTGTTTAAAAAATATTAAAATATACTTAATTTTTAAAGACATTTCAGGAATCCAGTCAATTATATGTGGTCACTTTGTTTTCAGATACTTGCACAAACTACTTAAGAGTTATCTGTCTCTAATTTTGAACTGACAGACTAGAAGAAAGGCAGCTAATCAACAGCACTCATCTGCCAATTCTTGGGCTACTCTTGTCTTTCTTTTGGCAGTAACAGGCTATAAATGATATACCCACAGTTCCCAGTACAGCCTGCTGACCACTGAGGCACACTTAGCATATAACATAATATACATGCTTTAAAGAAAACCAGTGACTGATTTATACAGTTAATTTTGTTTTCTTCTGTTGGGTTTATTGGGTTCATATGCAACCATCTTAAGCTTAGGCTCAAAGATTTGAACTTGTTTACTCATTACAAATCTTGGTTCAAAATTACAAGGGTTTTAAACAGTCCAATTAAATGACAGAGTGCAAAGGTTGGATTTGTATAAACTGAAAATTTCTAAGAACCCATGAGAAAAGGAAAGGAGAATACAGTATAATGGGGAAATAACTAGGGTTAAGCTTTGGAAGCCTAGGTGCATGCATACTTGTTCTTTGATAGGAATTTTGTTTTTCTGCAAATTAAAATTATCTACTCTGAATGTTTTGAATGTGAGTAGCTATATCTGACTAATGATGATGATGATGATGATACAGTAAGATGTTGAAAGAAGAAGAGGGTATAAGACTGTTCCCTGTCTCGTGGTATTTTATCGGTATATAGTAAATTATTAGATAATTTTTTTATTTATTGTATTTTGAGACTGAGGACAGTTATTTATAAATAATTATTGTGTATCATTAAATGTTTTTTTTTCTTTAAACAGCTGTACTATTCAAATTATTCACACAAATATCATCTTAATCTCAATATTTGACCATATTTAAAAAACTTAAAAAATATAATTTTCATTGTTGCCTTAAAGAGTCCTCAATAGGCCAAATGGCCTTCATGTGCCCTTAAACTATGTATACCTATGCCTTATCAATTTGGGTCTGAATACAGCATGACTACATTTTTAAGTTCCCAATAAAGTAATACTATTTGGTGGTTAAATGATTTTCTTATATTTTTATGTTCAGATGTGTAAATACAGACTTCTCGATGAATTATACCATTATTAAGTAAACATAATGTTTTATGTCCCCTTATTTAAAAAAAAGGCATTTTGGTGTTCTGGGTGTGTTATAATAGTAGTGGGCAACTTTCACTATCTAGTCTGATAAAAGTAGCCCAAGGATTGGTGGTGGGTGGTGTTGACTTGCTGCCTTGAATGTTAGTGATAAGTAGCTTTGTGAAATCTAATTAATGTAGTGCTAAGCAGACACTAAGAG
>NW_013751291.1:0-2405 GCF_000517525.1 Limulus polyphemus
GTTTAGGTTAAAAGTATATTTCATTCCCCTAACGGAAATGAAATATAACTAGGGCGGTCAGAAACTTCTGTTTCTCGTCACCCCACTACATAATTAGAATTAAGTGGCCGGGGCTTTTAAGAATTAAATGCTTACATGAGTGACGGGCTTAACAGTTAATTTTCCTAGTGACGAATTCATAAGCTGAGGGAAGAGCTGTGAGGAGACATGTAGAAGAAGAGAAGGAAGGAGAGCTTTGCTGAGTTGAGTGTTGACTACCGAAGTTTACTTTCTTTCTTTCCGCGAAACCTGTGCGTCGGATGACCACGTGGCGTCAGGCGTTGCAGAGCTGATTGGTGTAGAGCAGAGCAGGGAGATGCAAATTAAGTATGTCCGCTGTTGTCTAAACTATTGAGAGTAAACTGATTAAAGAATATTGGCTAGCAATTGAGGATAAGGATTTTACTATTTTAACATTAGCAGAGAACTATAGTATTATATTTAACCTGAGATGGTCCTTTTCAGGGCTGGGATCTAGGAATCCAAAGCATAAGGGAAAATTTTGCTGTGGGGGGAAACGGGAGTACCCCGAGAAAACCCATTTTCACGATCAGGGCGCCAAATGAAATACTCTGACTGTGCCCAGAAAATGGTGTGGAAAAAGACATATTATTAGTTTTCTTGGGTTGAATTCCATGTGGCTACTGGTGATGCTTGAAGGGTAGAACAGGCTGGCTGGGTGAAGAGGCGACGTGAATCTGTGTACACTCGGGTCGTTGTTTAGCGGGATTGGGCTCTGGTTGATTAGTTGACGGAACGGTGTCTTGTGTAACGGGATGGTGCTGGGTGATGTGAGGGCTTTGGTTGGTAGAGCGTCTGAGGTTTTTAAAGTGAATCTTGTCAATCACTTGGAGTCTGTATCGTTGTGGTCTTCAGTCTGGATTCTTCGGTCCTTTTTGGCAATCCTGGTCTGTGTTTCTTTGTGTATAAGAACGAGGCTGTCCGTAGAAGTAGAGGCGTCACACTTAGCTGATAGAGGTAACATGGTTTGTATCTGCCGTGAAGTTATCTGGAGGTTGGAGAAAGCACTGGGGAGCTCACTTATTTTTATTGAGGAACGCAATCACCTGGACGTACGTCATTAATGACGTTAGTCGTGTATTATTCTGAGCCAATTTGATGACGGACTGTTGCTCCAAGGTTTGCTATAGCGGACATTCCATCCATCTCAATGAAAAGTGGATATTTCTTTAACTATAAACGCTTTACAGAATGAAAAATTGAAATGTTCTCGATCACGAAAACTTTTAGCTAGTTCTAAACCCGTAGTCATTTGTAAATATATTTGTAGAAACGCAGGGTTTCTGGAGGATAGGATAAATTTAAATACATAACACAGCAAAAAAACCCGATAACCTGAGCGCTTTCGAAAGGTGCACCTTTCTTTTGGGGTGAAGTCGAAATAAATAAAAAATGTTAAAGTTAATGAAACGCTCTCCAGAAAGAAGTTTTAAAGATTCTGAAAATGATAGATAAAAAAAACTGACAGTTCAACGAAAAACCGTCCTTAAATATTCCAACACTAAAAAAAAAAGAAAAGAAAAAAAAGAGTTCCTATTTTTATTTTTCACTTTAAACTAAAAAATATCCTAAGATTTCTGCATCAATAAAACATTTCCGTTAACTACAACTAAATGATCATTTAAAACCCATTTTCCCTCAAGTTCTCATTGTTCCATTGCAGCAAAACAACAAAATCTGAATGTTTATTTGTTTGTAATTAAGCACAAAGCTACACAATGGGCTATCTGTGCTCTGCCCACCATGGGTATTATAAGTCCACAAACATACTGCTGTGCCACTGGGGGCAAATCTGAATTATTCTCTAGTTTAGCTAAAGTTACTAACATTCCACCCACAGTAACAAAAAATCTGAATGATTCGCTAGTTCATGGTAAAATTACTACCATTCCACCCACAGTACCAAAAATCTGAATGATTCGCTAGTTCATGGTAAAGTTACTACCATTCCACCCACAGTAACAAAAATCTGAATGATTCGCTAGTTCAGCTAAAGTTACTACCATTCCACCCACAGTAACAAAAAATCTGAATGATTCGCTAGTTCATGGTAAAATTACTACCATTCCACCCACAGTAACAAAAAATCTGAATGATTCGCTAGTTCATGGTAAAATTACTACCATTCCACCCACAGTAACAAAAAATATGAATGATTCGCTAGTTCATGGTAAAATTACTGATACTCCCTCAATGTAACAAAAAAAATCTGAATGATTCTCCAGTTCATGCTAAAGTTACTAACACTCACCAACAGTAACAAAAAATCTGAATGATTCTCTAGTTCATGCTAAAGTTACTAACACTCACCAACAGTAACAAAAATCTGAATGATTCTCTAGTTC
>NW_013751292.1:0-1214 GCF_000517525.1 Limulus polyphemus
AATGTTGTATTCGGAAAGAATAAACCAGTTTTATTAAGTAAGGACTTGTGTCGCTAAAGTTTCGTCGGAACGAAGTTACGGAAAGTTAATTAACAAACGGAGACGTAACAGTTCCAAACCAGCATGAAACGAACTCTAGACAAAGATTTGTGAAATTTTTACAGAATGGTAAGAATATAACTTTCTGTAGTTATGTTAAACTTAGTTATTTATCTTAGATCTTTTAAAATTAAGCTTCAGTGAAGGAATATACATAAATCAGCTTATACGGCTAAATATCAAATTTAAATTTCCATATATTACTTAGAGATTTAAATATGCATCCTTTTGAGGTTGAATAGATGTAGAAGTATGTTATACAATATATTCATAATAGAAACGAAAAGAAATGAATTTGTGATAAGTGGTTTACATATAAAACATTAGAAAATGCAAAATGTATATTGTGCAAATTAATCATATCCTACAGTACATTAAGTTTATACTAAATTAATACTTAAGTAATGGTTTATTCATAAATGGAAATATTATGTGTGAAAATTTCAGGACAGATAATTACATTATATCAAGTGACAGATAATTGTAAGGTAAATTATTGGCTCTGCTATCATATCTGCCTCTTTCAAATAATCGATAAACTAAGATATTATGCAGGATAAACGTTTTTTTACGAGACATGTAATGCACTGTGTTATAATAGTTGTTTTGTTGAAATAATTATTTTACTTGTAAAGTATTCAAAACTTTTATGAAACGTGCAAACTAATTATTAACTGAAAGCACAATCAGTTATGCTGTCTTTTTCAAATAATAGTTTTACTTGTAACGTTTTAGAATATATATTGTTACGTCTCTGGTCGTTTGTTAATTTCCCGTAAAAAAATTTTCCGAATAACTTCAGCGATACAAGTCCTTTCTTAAATAAAACTAGTTTATTCTTTCTCAATACAACTTTGCAATACACTTAATTTCCGCAGCCATTTTAACTTAAACACACGCTATAATTCACAACGATTCACGCACTTTTCTTACGACTTGACTCGATTATCTGTCTCTATATCTCCCTATCTGCAATTATATCTCCGCTTTATTTGCCGGGCTTATATACTAAAATAGAGGGCGCCTAGAAAATACTAGAGTTGCCAGGAACAGTCATTATCCTTCTAGAAACTCCAGCGTGCATGCTTCCAGCGTCACGTGACTTCTGCTGTCGT
>NW_013751293.1:0-1213 GCF_000517525.1 Limulus polyphemus
TCTAGTAAACGCTAGAGCATTCAGGAACCTTCGAGAATATGACGTGTTACTAGCGTCACGTGACCTCCGCTGTCGTAACACTGCCCCTTCCTTAGTATTGTTCGTCCCGAACAATAGCCACTTACATTAAACCAATAAACAATTAACAATAACTTAATTAAATGTACATAATTTACAAACACGAAATTACAATTCAACAAAGTCTCTTAATTTTACGGGACATATCTTCTTCTGTACTGGTCTCCGTCTCGTTGGCTTCTGCTTCAAGTGGGGTTCATTTGGTTCATCAGGAAATGTCCTATCATCGGTAACAGTCACATCAGTGGTAGTAACTTCATCAAGGGCTTCACTGTTTCCCTTCTCAAAACTGAGTAGAGTTTCTTCTTCAGGTGACACGTCTTCAGCAGCGTCATTTGTTCTGTTGTTCACTTCGTCTCAACTGAAATGTCCTGGACCGTGATAACACCAAAGCCTGTTGGCATGCACCACCTTTGGCTTACCTCGCCGACCACATTTGATCTGGAAAGTCACGTCTGAGAGACGATCCACTATGTCATATGGGCCTTCCCATGGAGAAGACAACTTAGCAGACTTCCCTTTGGTCTTCCTGGGATTATACAACCACACCTTGTCTCCTGGTACAAAGCTGACTTCAGTAGATCTCTTATCATAAGATAACTTCATCGAATCAGCAGAAGTTTTCAAGTTTGAACGCACTTGATGGTGGATATCATCCATCCTTTCTGTTAACACTTTCACAAACTCTGACAAATTTTTAGGCAACTATTCATAAGGTGGGCGTCCCTTATGCTTGGGTCACCTTTTAGCACTACATGTATTGCATGTCCGGCACCATTCTTCCACATCTCGCCTCATACCTATCCAATAAAATCTTTGTCGTATGTGACTCATTGTCTTCTTAATTCCGAGATGTCCTCCTGTTAAACTATCATGGGATTGACGCAGCACAACTTCCCGTAACTTCCTCGGTATAACTGTTTGCCAAGTCGTCACTTTCCTATCTGTAGTTTCCCATCTCTGGAGAAGAATACCATCTTCAAGCTTCAACTGGTCCCATTGTGCCCAATAGTTCTTTGTCACAGGGCTTAGACTAGACACCTTCTCCCAAGCAGGGCGTAAAACACTTGCTTTTAGAAAATCAATTATTGGCTTCAAATATTGATCTTTCTCCTGCTCTGATTTAATATCTATA
>NW_013751294.1:0-1214 GCF_000517525.1 Limulus polyphemus
TTTTTTCTTAATTTTTTCTCTATCTGTTGAAAGATAACGGAACTTCCACAAATTTTTTTCTTAATAGTTTCCCATCTTTTGTAAGATAACATAATTTTCCTTAATTTTTTCAATCTATTGAGATAACTGAACTTCCAAGTATTTTTCTTATTTTTTTATCCATCTATTGAGAGATAACCGATCTACCAATTATTTTTCCTTATCATTTTTTTATCCATCTAAAGAGAGATAACTGAAGTTCCAAGAATTTGTTCTCCATCTATTGAGATATAACTGAAATTTCAAGTATTTTTTCTTAACTTTTCTCCATTTATTCAGAAATAATTGAACTTCCAAGTATTTTTCCTTATTATTTGTTTCTCCATCTATTAAGAGATCACTGAACTTTCAAGTATCTTTTTTAAATGTATTGAGAAATAACTGAACTCCAGAGTATTTTTTCTTAACTTTTTGCTCCATCTATTGAGAGATAAGTAAACTTACAAGTATTATTTCTCCATCTATTGATATATAAGTGAACTTCCAAGGATTTTTTTCTTAATTGTTTCTCACCATCTATTGAGAGAAAAATGAACTTCCAAGTATTTTTTCTTAATGTTTCCTCTCCATCTATTGAGAGATAACTGAACTTCCATTTATATTTTCTCCATCTATTGAAAAATAACTGACCTTATAAGTATTTTTCCTTATTATTTGTTTCTCCATCTATTGAGAGATAAGTGAACTTCCAAGTATTTTTAATTTCTTTTTCCATCTATTGAGAGATGACAAAATTTTTAAGGATTTTTTCTTAATTTTTTCCATCTATTGAGATAACTGAATTTCCAAGTATTTCTTCTTCATCTATTCAGAAATAACTGAATTTCCAAGTATTTTAAAAAATTTTTCTCAATGTATTGAGAGATAACTGAACTTTCAAGTATATTCCTTAATTTTTTCTCTTTGTATTGAGAGATAACTGAACTTCCACGTGTTTTCTCTTAACAGTTTCCCATCTATTGTGAGATAACATAACTTCGAACTTTTTTTTCATAATTTTTACCATCTATTGAGATAAGTGAACTTCAAAGTATTTTTCTAATTTTTTCTCCATCTATTGAGAGATAACTGTTCCACCAATTATTCTTCCTTATCATTTTTTATCCATCTAAAGAGAGATAAGTGACGTTCAAAGTATTTGTTCTCCATGTATTGAGATATAACTGAAATTCCCA
>NW_013751295.1:0-1214 GCF_000517525.1 Limulus polyphemus
TAATTTAACTTTATCAATCTCGTAAATATAACTTAATCGATAAAACTTGCTTTTTTATTCCTTATATCTTGAAAAACAGTGAATAATCTCAGAATGTGCACCAACCCTTCATTTCTGCATGCATGTTTGGTTGCAAACTGTTGTTAAATTGATTTTTGTTGGTTGTTTCTAGGTTTAGTTTCCCGTTGATTCCAGTAACTCTAAAGTCAGCTTCTTTTCTAAACTTCATAAGAACGTTCAGTTCCTCGTGTCTGTTTCTGTCACAAGCACACAGAAACTGTATTGATAGAAAAAGAGGCACGAGTTCTCTGTGCTTCATGCTGCAAGATCTCAACTCAATGAGTGATCAAGAATATGCCTTAGTATTTTGCTACAAGACTAGACAGCGTTCTAGAATCTTATGCTTGAGAAAACTGAAACTGTATGATCGAGTAATCACGTTTGAATGCAACATACTTCGTGACTTATATTTCGGACTTGTAATTTGTTTTCATTATTAATTTTCCTATTATTTAAGTTTTTTTGTGTATTATTTTTACATTTAATTTGGATCTACAGTGAGTGAATTGTTTTTGCTTATGGGGTGCTTAGAATGAGTACCACCCTCACCTACATGGTCCGGCCTTTGTTGTTCAGGTTTAAAATGGAATCCGACTCTTTGCTTTCTACTGTTATTGAATCTTTTTGTTCTGCCCTTAACTGAGTTGTAATGAACTGTCTTCAGCAGTTTTGTACTGGAAAGTATGTAGCGACACTGCCTTCAACTGCTGTGGCCCAGAAGCTCTTGGGATATGAAAGTTTTCACACAATAATGTTTTTGTTCCAGGGGAACTAGCTGGTGTGTTCCGTTCTGTTCCTTTTGAAGTTTCACGTGAGGTTATTGCTATACATCTTATTGATTGAACATGTGTGCTATCCATCTCGTACGAATGTCTGTACTGGTACTCGTCGTGTGAAGATTGATATGCAAAGCCCAGTGCCACATTTTGTGGGTAATGCTAATTATACTGTCATGGTCAATTATGCTGGTATGCGTCACCTTTGCCGTCAATGTAGCTGTGAGGGCCATGAGTCACGATTTTTGATGCTGTTAAATGTTTGAAGTGTCTGTATTTTGGCCACAGTGAGAATTCCTATCCATTGACTTGTGATAAGGGTCATCGTAGCTCTTCTTGTCCCCAAAAGAGATCCACCTGTACAAGTAAAGTTGCAGG
>NW_013751296.1:0-1233 GCF_000517525.1 Limulus polyphemus
AACTTTAAAGGAGACAGGAAACATATTGGGAGTTGGAAAATTAACCTGATAGAGTAAAGTACGGTGGAGAATTTGTTAGATAGGTGACTGTTTTGGTAACCGTAAAGACCTATCAAGAACCCTGAACGTGAAATGGCTAATGAGGCTCTCGTAATAGTCATGGTAGGCCTAGCAGAGTAAACCAAACTCCGCAGTACGTCCGGAGGGGTTAATGGTTGAATGAGTTCCCGTGGACCCAAAAAATAAATGTCATCATTGGGACTACGAAAGCAAAAAAACCATACATTTTAAGTCAAATCTGAATAGGACATTATAAGAGGTGAAAGTGTACAGCTAATACTTCCATGTCAGAGAACATCATGTGTAGTAAACTCTGTTGTCAAATCCTCGCATGAGGACAGATTACTACCTCACAAGAGCCGTATAACCAGAGCTGTAGAAATATTCTAGCGGACCTTATGACTTAGGTTAAACAAATAAAATATCTCATAAAATTGATACTGTAGGTGCATCCCCGACACCTAAAATAGGCAGAGACTTTCAAGGAACTAGAAATCATGAAGAAACAAGGAGCTTTAGAACTAAGTAATAGTTCCTGGGCATCGTTTTTGTACTTGTGAAGAACAAGAAGAAAGACTGATCCACAAGGTTTTTGCATGGACTACCAGAAGGTGAATGAAGTAAGAAATGAGGATGCCTACCCTGTGTTAGGGATTTATTATGTTTTGAATGTTCTTACTGGAAGAAAGTGCTTTTCAACATTGGTTATTAATAATGGATGTTTCTAAGTGCAAGTCAATGAAGCAAGTCGAGAGAAGATAGCCTTTATTTGTTGTGTTATCATTTAGATTAAGCAGCAAATTTAAAGGAATGCGATATAAAAGAATGAAATCATAATTAGCAGCCAAACTGGTAGCTACACTTATAGCACTGATAAGAATTTCGCAGCAAATATTCATTCATTAATTAGCCAGGACACGTTATTTGTTCAAGGGGAATAATGGTGGATGAAACGAAATACGTGGTCTAGCTAACTAATGAATGAATATTTGTTGTGAAATTCTTATCAATGCTATAAGTGTAGCTACCATTTTGACTGCTAATTTTTATTTCACTTAACTAAAATTACCTCTTAATTATTTTCTATCCCATAAAAAGTTATTAGTTATGGGAATTTTCACTGCCTTAATACTTGCTAAAGCTATTTTATATGAACCATACTGTAATCACATT
>NW_013751297.1:0-704 GCF_000517525.1 Limulus polyphemus
AAAGCCAGTTCAATATGTTGACAAGCCATTGGTCCTTGACTTACAGGAAGAACTGTAAAGCCAGTTCAATATGTTGACAAGCCATTGGTCCTTGATTTACAGGAAGAACTGTAAAGCTAGTTCAATATGTAGCGTTGCTTTCATTTCCTTCAGTGCTTGTAAGGAAATATTTTCAAGGTTGAATAGAGCCTTATGAACATCTGAAATTGCCAAATCCAGACACAAGGCAATATAATATGCACAGCTGTATCCATGTGCATTTCCGTTGGCTTGTTTGGCTACAGTGCAGTTGACCACTGCAATAGTTTCAGCAAGTGTTGGTGGTCTGCTTTTACGTGACTTATTTGAAATCCAACCTGTCTCCTAAACGTTTTTTTTTATTATCTTGCACACAGCAACGCCGGGAACAGTGCCCTCTACAGCATTCCGTGAGAGTTGCCTTGGCATTGCTTCCTTTAGTGTAGTAACATCTCAGTTTCGTGGTACCTGATGATGACAAAACCTTGTCGAAACGTTGTACATTTGCTGTCTTGTTAAACTTATATTAAAGTTTTTCTTCATTACCCATTTAAGCCGTCTCCAGCCATTATTATAACATCTCACTTATTTACATCTTCATGTTATTTAAATGATCTGCACTGAAATCAACAGGCCTATATATACTCCTGGGAAATATGCAGAAGACACCTCTGGTGGCTCTATAT
>NW_013751298.1:0-2165 GCF_000517525.1 Limulus polyphemus
TCATTGTGTGTAATAACTGTTATTGTAAATTGTATTGTTGTGTGTATATTAAAACGTATTTGTGTTGAAAAAGAAGACTGTGTGTATCAATCTTGTTGGCAAATATAGTAAATTGGAGATATATCGGCTTTTACTTAACTACTAAATCTAAATTATCAGTTAACTCAGTTTCAGACCTTTTGAAATTGTAATAAGTAACAATTGTTGTTATTATCTATGCGTTTCATTAGGTTCTTTTGGCATAAGTTTCGAACTTTTACGTTAGCCAGATGAGTAGTATTTATTACAGCTTCTATGTGTCTGACATAATGTTTGGATTGAGATGTACTATATGGTCATCATCTCGTACTGTGTCATTTTCTTTAAACTAGTCACTTCATTCTCGCAATCTGTGGGTCTCGGGTTCGAATCCCCGTCCCACCAAACATGCTCGCCCTTTCAGCCGTGGAGGCGTTATAACGTGACGGTCAATCCCACTACTCGTTGGTAAAAGAGTAGCCCAAGAGTTGGCGGTGAGTGGTGATGACTAGCTGCCTTCCCTCTAGTCTTACACTGCTGAATTAGGGACGGCTAGCGCAGATAGCCCTCGTGTAGCTTTGCGCGAAATTCAAAAAACAAACAATATATATATATATATACACACGCGCATATTTTATTGAATGACAATTTATTTTTAGCTTCAGCCTCAACCCAACAGGTGTCACTACTTTATCATGTGATACTGAGAAGCATTTAGAGGTCTGGTTCTGTTGCTAACTGTTCACACGGTAATACTATGTAGATCTACAGTTTATGACAATATGATAATAAATATTTTGTATGCATTTATAACATATCTAAAAGTTGAGAAAAATATCTCATACGCTCTGACATAATTAAATGTTTCTACTAATTTAAAGCCTTAACTAACGTATAGTAAGTCAAAATAAAAAATGAGTCGCCAATCTATTGTCGAAACATGGAGCCTCTCCTGTTACTAGAAGTAGAACTTGCTTTGCAAGTAAAACAAATTAGTCATTTATCTTAAAAAGTTTAGACATTTAAGTAAACGTGGAAGTTTTGAAAGTTCGCTCAGGATAAATATATAGTTGTTCTTACAAAAATGAACTTTATGTATAATTATCGGGTGATTTATAGTCGAAAGAAATTTCTTGTTTCATTTTTTGGAATTGAGTTACACTATTTTACTGGAAAACAGTGATTTTAGAGTAGTACAATAACGGTGACTTCCAACTTTCCTCTTGCTGGAACTTTATGTTCACTCACTGTTTGTATCACTCACTCTTTTTTCTTCATCTCTGTACGGAAATTCCCATGTTTCATTAACAAGTTGGGTCAAACAATTGTAGCTGTATAACTAATGTCAGTCAGCATATTGCAAGATTTTCCATCAATACACCCATGGATTTATGGACGATTTTTCTCCAGTAATGAACTCCTTTTTTTCATTAGGGACAGATGGAATATTACCAACTTAACAAATCTAACTAATTCCTATTTAATCGATGTCTGGTTTGTTCTGTGTTGTTCCTTTGATCTGATTGGACTTTTTGGCTTAATAGCAACTGTTGATTTCTTGCAGTCTTAGTTATATTGGCCAGGTTCTCTAACAGTTCTCTCTTCTTAGTAT
This sequence comes from Limulus polyphemus, assembly GCF_000517525.1. NCBI lineage: Eukaryota > Metazoa > Arthropoda > Merostomata > Xiphosura > Limulidae > Limulus > Limulus polyphemus. Next base: position 1,631 of record NW_013751298.1, read on the forward strand.
TCCATGGGAAGGGTTCTTATTCCATATAGTCCTTTACCTCCAGTTCCTGGCAATATGTTCTATCAAGTTACACTTGAAACGCCTATTACATTATGATTTATTCCTTCCATTCTGTGTCGTTGTTTATCTAACTAGTCCTTTTAGCTCTTGTAAACTGTAGTTAGTGGGAGCTGATATTTCAGCACTACTTAATCTGGTGATCCCATAACTTTGAGATGGAGTACTTAGTTATTTATCTGCAACTTTAAATGGATTCAAATTTAATTGCCAACTTCAGAGCTTCCATTAAGGACATACATCTTCTTTGCTTCAGCACAATCTTCATATCCTTGTCTGTTATAGCATTTATAAATTGGTCATGTGCCAATGAACCCATTATTTCACAAACAGCATCTGGGTAAGCCTTTTCTAATCTTTTACGAGTCATCTAATTTTCTTGGCACTTGTGTATGCTATTAAAATAATAAATAAACAACATAAAATATTAAAAGTTCTCCTATTCATATATTTTATAGAAAGTGTTGTGACTGGTTTA
>NW_013751299.1:0-1214 GCF_000517525.1 Limulus polyphemus
GAACGATACACAGTAATTTGTTTCAGAATTTCGTGCAAAGTTACACAAGAGCTGTTTACATATAGCCGTCTCTAATTTTGGACTGATACTCTAGACCAAAGGCAGCCTCTACTGGCTACTCTTGTCTAATTGAATATTATGTTTTCATCGTCACACTTATAATGAACCCACGGGACCATAGTGTGGAGCGTGTTTCTGGCTACAACGGGTCATGAACCATGAATCTTCGAATTCACAGTCCGGGCACGTAGCCAATCTATAAAACAGTGATTTCGTTTAAATAATAAAAGCAGTTATACGAATTATACCACAGAGTTGTATTTGCTTAAATACTAAATGTAAGGGTGACAAACTGCCCCCAAAGGCTTGAGGGTGAGAGGTGGGGACCACTAAAGAAAGGAATGGATTATCTAGATTTCAGATTGGTACAGCTTACATTTCCTGCATTTTAGAAGTAATTTCCAAGTGGTTAAAAACAGGAAGAGGAACTACGAAAAAACTACTTTTGATTATAAATTTTCAACAAATTAACACAACTATTATGTTACCTAGTTGAAGAAACATGATTATACACACAACGTAGTGTATATAGACTACCTTGTAGTTCTTATTTATAAGCATTTCTTTTTGGAAATTTTCCTCTTGGTGACGTTTCAATTAATCTATGTTTCCTCACACACATATGTTTTAATTATAAATACACATTTCTTACCAGCACATCGGTTTCATATTGGAATGGGTCTATATTTGACATGATTGGTTGTAACCTAAATAACCTCTCACATAACTGGTACTGAATCATAACAGCGTTGATTTCACTGGGTCATGATATCCAATGTTATCTTATTTCTTTCTCATGGGATCGCGTTAATGGGGATAATGGACCCTGACCAACTTTTGTGCTAACGTTCTTAGATTTCCTTCCAACCGTCTTGATGTCCTGTATAGTTCCCATCCACACATGCATTCTCTCTGGTAATTAAATTTGAGAACGTTTATTGTTGTGCAGTATCCCACTATTCTCATTTTCCTCTCTAGCAGAGGCAGAAAAAATCCAAGACCAAACTGTACACCTCCTCTCACATAATAATACTTACTTGATTTTAAGCTTACAATGCCTCCCAGTGGCACGGCGGTAGGACTCCGGACTTACAATGCTAGAAAACCGGGTTTCGATACCCGTGGTGGGCAGAGCACAGATACCCCATTGTGTA
>NW_013751300.1:0-3792 GCF_000517525.1 Limulus polyphemus
CACAATATTGTCAGAGTTCAGCTGCCAGTATGAACGTCAATACAATATTGTCAGAGTTCAGCTGCCAGAATGAACGTCAATACAATATTGTCAGAGTTCAGCTGCCAGTATGAACGTCAATACAATATTGTCAGAGTTCAGCTGCCAGTATGAACGTCAATACAATATTGTGAGAGTTCAGCTGCTAGTATGAACGTCAATACAATATTGTGAGAGTTCAGCTGCCAGTATGAACGTCACTACAGTATGGTGATAACATAGCTGTTGGTATGAACGTCGATACAATATGGTTGTGGCTAAGCTGCTGGTATGGATCTCACTACAGTATGGTGATAACATAGCTGTTGGTATGAACGTCGATACAATATGGTTGTGGCTAAGCTGCTGGTATGGATCTCACTGCAACATGGTGATTAAACAGCTGCTGGTATGAATCTCACTACAACATGGTGATAACACAGCTGCCGGTATGAATCTCACTACAACATGGTGATAACACAGCTGCTAGTATGAATCTCACTAAAAGATGATGATAACACAGCTACTGGTATGAATCTCACTACAACATGGTGATAACATAGCTTCCGGTATGAATCTCACTAAAACATGGTGATAACACAGCTTCCGGTATGAATCTCACTACAAGATGATGATAACACAGCTGCTAGTATGAATCTCACTACAACATGGTGATAACACAGCTTCCGGTATGAATCTCACTACAACATGGTGATAACACAGCTGCTGGTATGAATCTCACTACAACATGGTGATAACACAGCTGCCAGTATGAATCTCACTACAAGATGATGATAACACAGCTGCTGGTATGAATCTCACTACAAGATGATGATAACACAGCTACTGGTATGAATCTGACTACAACATGGTGATAACATAGCTTCCGGTATGAATCTCACTAGAAGATGGTGATAACACAGCTACTGGTATGAATCTCACATTAATATTGTGATACTTTATCTTGCGACGTTTATGGCTGTCTAGGAAAATTACTTTATTTTGCTTTAGAACTCTGTACTTACATTGCACTGGTCCGAATGTGTGTGTTTGTGATACTGTATTGAACAACCCACATATTTATCTAAGTTGCATGGGTTAGCCTGTAGACAGTTGTATAGTAATGGGTAAAGCTGATCTTGAGACCTCCGCAGCGTGTAAAGCGGGTTTCGTTGCCATGGTTACTGTGCCTCAATGGGTAGCCTGTCAAATGCTATAAGAAAATATTATATTAAATATTATGTTGATATATGCGTATATGGTTTTACATGTTTGTGTTAAGTTATACGTGCTTGACTACGTTACGGATGTAGTCATTTGTTTCCTTTCTGCATGGGTAAATCGTGCAACAAGTACAATCATAAGGCAATAAAGGGAAAAAAACTGATCAGTAGAATTCTGTACAGTAGCTTCTGGTACATCAAGAAATGAGGGTGTAATCCAATTTTTTCCATATTTCGAATTGATGTTGCTAAGAGAAGAATTGCAGTTTTTGAAATTGAAATATTTGAAGCTTATACCTGAAGAGGAAGTGCTACATTACCAACATATGAGTAATATTTCTAAACTGGTAAATCTTAACGCTAGTTTCTTTAAGGGCCCGGCATGGCCTGGTGGATAAGGCGCTCGACTCGCAATCTGAGGGTCGCGGGTTCGAATCCCAGTCCCACCAAACATGCTCGTCCTTTCAAGTGGGTTGCATCCTTGACGTAAGAAACAGCTTTAGAAACGGCTCGACGGTCCGCAAGGAGTATGGGGAAAAAAAAAAAAGTTTCTTTAAAAAACAACGTAAATAACTAAAAAAAGCATAGCTGGTTTCGTGGATATTACAAGTAACCAAAATGCTAATGGAATAAATACGACATGTTCGATATAACCCTTCCATTCGAGACTGTTCAGATTCACTTCAAAATAAGCTACTAAATCAGTGAAACCTTTTAATGCGCCTAGGAAAGATTTATGGTAACACATTACAAAGAGAAAGAAAACTCTAACACTCTCAGACATATCACTGTGCCACTAGGGGGCTTTAAAATATGGTCTCCAGCTGTAATACCTTAGAACATTGAGTCATATCTCTTGAGTCATATTATCCGCTACCTTCAGTATTTGGTGTATTAAATCCTGACGTTCTTTAGCCCTTTTTTTTTCATTCGAAACAAAATAATCTGAAAAATTAAATGTTACAGTATTTAATTCATTTACAAAATGATACTTTTCTTAATCATCATCTTAATAGTGTGATGTTTACTTTTCGGTTTTATCTTAACCTAAATATACTTATATGTCATTATTATCGCTGAAAAGCTTTGTAAACGATGAAAGAACATTTGGAAAATAGTAAGATATAATCGCCGGAATTTTCTTTCATAGCTCAGTGTTTTACCATCTATCAATTCAAATCGTCCTCTGGTGGAACAGCAGTAAGTTTACGAACTCACAACGCCAAAATCCAGGGTTCGTTTCCCCGCGACGGACACAGCAGATAGTCCAGTGCAGCTTTGCTCTAAAACAAACAAACAAATCAAATGTTCAATTAAGTCCTGTCAAAATTAATACGTGTATTGTTTCTGGGAGTGTTAGAGTTCGATTAATACGTGTATTGTTTCTGGGAGTGTTAGAGTTCGATTAATACGTGTATTGTTTCTGGAAGTGTTAGAGTTCGATTAATACGTGTATTGTTTCTGAGAGTGTTAGAGTTCGATTAATACGTGTATTGTTTCTGGAAGTGTTAGAGTTCGATTAATACGTGTATTGTTTCTGGGAGTGTTAGCATTCGATTAATACGTGTATTATTTCTGAGAGTGTTAGAGTTCGATTACTACGTGTATTGTTACTGAAAGTGTTAAAGTTCGATTAATACATGTATTGTTTCTGGAAGTGTTAGAGTTCGATTAATACGTGTATTGTTTCTGGGAGTGTTAGAGTTCGATTAATACGTGCATTGTTTCTGGAAGTGTTAGAGTTCGATTAATACTTGTATTGTTTCTGGAAGTGTTAGAGTTCGATTAATACGTGTATTGTTTCTGCGGACTTACAACGCTAAAAACCGGGGTTTGATACTCGTGGTGGGCAGAGCACAGATAGCCCATTGTATAGCTTCAAACAAAGAAACATATTTTAAAATGTCCTCCAGTTATACAATGAGAATGTTTGTTTGTATATCGTTAAACAATAGGCTATCGATGCCGTGCCCACCACTGGAGGCTCTAATAGGAATGTGTCAAGATTATTGCATTTATAGGTTTATGCTTGGATATCTAAATACAATTTGCAATAAAGTTAATTTTAATATAAAACTTTCAAAACTGTTCCCTACACATTTAGACACAAACATGTATAATGTCAGTTGACTCGGAATCAGAATAACGTGTTCTATCTTGCAAGTAGAAATGTGGGAGGTATGGTCAACAATTAACACACATCATACGAACAACACGGAACAGTTTGGCCCTTCTAGGCTGTCCTTGCAAAGTCAACCTTGGAAAAGGCAACAAAATTAAAATCACTGTTCATTTTTTAAAGAAATCATCAATTTCTTTCTCTTAAACCTCTTCTACCACTTCCAACGCAACTCATTCCATAAACCAATCATCGTATCAAAAATATAAAACTAAAGCATAGCCTGTCTTTTACAGATCTTACACTCGCAACCACGAGGAAATCAGAGGCCTTAATCCTGTAAAACCTTGGATGAAATTTTAAGCTTCAATATAATCACTTCTTACATTTCCTTCCCTAATAAGACGTACTAACTTACTCCTGTAACATAAT
>NW_013751301.1:0-1209 GCF_000517525.1 Limulus polyphemus
CCATAAGTGATAAAACAGTCTCGCTCTGAGCACACGTCGTCATCTTGAAATTTAATCTGGAGGTTTATTTTATTTATTTTGTTATTCAACATAATACCATTCCTTATATTAGTTTCCTATGTTTGGCGGATTCTCTTTGGAATATGCCGCAAAAGAATTGTTTGTTTGTTTTTTTGTTAAGCATAAAGCTACACAATGGGCTATCTGTGCTTTGCCCACTACGAGTATCAAAAACATGTTTTTTTAATTGTAAGCACGCAGACTTACTGCTGAACCAGTGGAGGGAGAGGGCATTGCAAAACAAAATAAAGTCAACAATGGCGAATTATGGAGGTCGCCATTTCCCCTTCATCGTCTTTGCTGAATTCATGCGCTTTACTATGTTTTGTAAAATCCTATGTCTAGAAGCAGTACAAATCCGCAGAAAAATATGAATAAAACCTGCGAAATTTGTAAATAGATATCTTAGTAGAAATTAAGAAATTCCATATGATTCTGTAGATCATCTTCTATGTTTAATATCTGCAGTAATAATTACTCATTATAAAAAAAAACTTAAATTAAGTAGACATAAATATATAAAGTAATTTATGTGTAAATACTTTCAGTTTAATATATCAAACATTTTGTCCTTGTTATTGGTTTTTAAGCGCAAAGCTCTGGCCCCTACGGAGAATCGAGCCCCAGATTTTAGCGCTGTACGTCCAGAGACTAAGTGTTGCCCCCCCCCCACCGGGGAACAACACTTTTTGTGAGGAAAATCAAAACAAAAATACAATATAAATAATCCATACAGTATAGACAACTCTGTACAATTCTGTTATAAATATTAGACATTAAAGTACAGTGATTTGGTTTATACATTATTAAAAATATTATTGTACGCCTGCTGTTTATCCTTGCAAAAACAAACTTGTCACTATAAACTAAACAAGCGATTTACTGCCTGTACTACTTAGCTCACTCACCCTCATCCATTAAAACACAAACAAATAAACACCCCTCTTGTTACAAAAAAATAGAGTGTAACTGACCTCACCTGCTTGCCTTGCATAAACTTTTTCCATTCTTAGCCGCGGCATAACGGCTTTGGCCCGGCATGGCCAGGTGGTTAGGACGCTCGATTCGCAATCTGCGGGTCGCGGGTTCGAATCCCCATCCCACCAAAACATGCTCGCCCTTTCAGCCGTGGGGACGTTATAATGTGAC
>NW_013751302.1:0-1401 GCF_000517525.1 Limulus polyphemus
AGTATTGAGTGCTATAAATGCCTATATCTACTGGAGTATTGAGTGCTGTAACTGCCTATATTTACATGTGTTTGTGTGTGTGTGTTAGGGCTGGATGGTTTAATTGTTTACCTATAGCAGCGATTACAATGATTAATGTCACATAAATTGATCAGTTAATCCAAATATGGGTTAAGAGAACTAATCAAAGTTTGTGTTTCTGATGAGAACCGTTTTTGGCCATTAAAGCAAATTATGATAAAATCACCAAAATAATGAATTGATGGAAATTGTGGTTTCTGATTGCACAACTTAAACTGATGACTAGAGAGAGAGAGAAGGGAACTGGTTAAAAATTCTCTCCGCTAACTTCTTTTATTTTACATGCTAATTGGTTAATCAAAGGTAATCTATTAATGAGGCTATTGTTTATTTAGTAGTCACCCAACTGTAACAAAGAGCTTCGTTAAGATATCCCTCTCGATGCTCAGGTTGAAAAACTATTCTCCATCTTCTAAATACATCTTTCTTTGATATTGTACAGAATTTCATTAGGTCGAAGTACGTGTGTCAAGTGAAAAATTCAAAATACGTCTCTCTGTGAGTACATAGACTCTCTCATATGTGTAAAGTAAACTACCAACAGCAAGTGTTAGCATATTACAGTTTTTGTTCTAATTGGTGTGTTATAAAATAGACCTTTTTTGTTCTTGTTTATGTATTGGCTAAAATTTGGGTTCATTTTTGCTAAAATCAGAAAGTTAAAATAATTTTTTTTTCCTTACAGTTGTTTGGAGATCAGAAAGAAGCCGACCAACTTCATATTTTTGAAAGTGGAAATCGTTTTCCAACAAAACAAGAGTCACATACGCTCGAGGCTGTCAAGTTGATGGAGTGTGATATGAAAAACTGCCTTTTGCAGCTTACACAACAGTTGTTTGGAAACAGTGAGAAGTTGTTTGTTGTTGAGTTGATAGTTATATACATTAACTGTCAATATGTGTTGTAATCTGATGAGTTATATTACAAGCTGCTTTATATTACAACCTGTCAGTACATGTCGTAATCTGATGAGTTACATTACAAGCTGCTTTATATTACAACCTGTCAGTATGTGTTGTAATCTGATGAGTTACATTACAAGCTGCTTTATATTACAACCTGTCAGTACATGTCGTAATCTGATGAGTTACATTACAAGCTGCTTTATATTACAACCTGTCAGTACGTGTTGTAATCTGATGAGTTATATTACAAGCTGCTTTATATTACCAACCTGTCAGTACGTGTCATAATCTGATGGGTTACATTACAAGCTGCTTTATATTACAACCTGTCAGTACGTGTCGTAATCTGATGAGTTATATTACAAGCTGCTTTATATTACAACCTGTCAGTACATGTCGTAATCTGATGGGTTAC
>NW_013751303.1:0-1214 GCF_000517525.1 Limulus polyphemus
ACCCGGTTTCTAGCGTTGTAAGTTCACAGACATACCGCTGTGCCACTGGGGGGGGGGGGGTACGATATTATTAAGACGTGTGGGGAATTATAAAGAAGTCCCTATATATATACATATATAGTTGTAACGTGTTCTATCGTTCGGTAGGTTCTTTTAGATTACGCGGTGTAATCAAATTAGTTGATTTATTTTATAATGTTTACACAAGCTACGTTCACTTTGCCACAAGTAATAGCCCGCACAAACAACATATCAACACTAACTCTATGTCTAAATGTAGACCTAAACTCAAATACAACGTTTTTATATAAACTGCTGAAACCTACGCCTAACTTAACTAGCTTTATTATATGATCAAACGCGTAACTCACTAAGCATCCGAGTAACCGAACAGATACGATGACTCTCACTGATTACTTCACTTTGATATTCATTATTCTTTCACTATTCAAATTTCTGACTGGCATTCTACGAACTGCACTCGTACTTATAACTAATTCACCAATCTAGATCTTTGCCAAATTTACTTGATCCTAGCCTCATGCGCCCTCTAGCTAAAATCTAAGTTAAATCACTGAAATATAGTTTACAACATGATTTATACAAGTGTTTTGTAAAGTAGTACGAATAATCCGATAAAATAATAATAATAATAATTATAGAATAATTAATCAGTCTGTCAGATCAGCGGAATGGAATTATGATCTATGTATACGTCTCCTTTGAAGTGGTTGCTTTTTGAATTGGTCATAACATATCCTTGACATTTAAAGTACTTATGTTTATTCGAGATTCTCTACCACGAACAAAAAGCACGGTCGATCCCTTTTCATCCCGTTGCTATGGGAACCCTTGCTCACGAGTCAAAGTATGCAGAACAGTTGTTTTCTTAGACGCTGATGGAAATTAAGTAAGAAACCGCAACAGAAGAATGGAACAGCATTTAAAACAACAAATACGGAAATGTCTCGTGATGCAGGATTGTTTGTTTCTTCCATTTCCGAGGTTAAAAAAAAACTTTTAGTGGAAATAGTAATAAGCAAAGCGAAAGTTTACTTCTGGTTCTGACTAATGAAAGTTATAATCTGTACCGTGGATGCGGTGATGATAAGCTTGTTTTAGTTAACATTAACAGGTTAATCTGACGAAATCACACCATAATTCAGTTTATCTGTGATGCTAAGCTGTTTCAGTTAACATTAACAGGTTAATCT
>NW_013751304.1:0-1208 GCF_000517525.1 Limulus polyphemus
GAACTAAAGTATAGTGTTTAAACAATCAATGGTGTTCTCAATATACTCACGGATCGGGGTCACTTGGCATTAGATACAAACGAGACTTTGAGCCTGCAGCGACTAGCACAAATAAACGGAAGGCGTTACAAAGCAGGTGGTAACATCAAGTCTAAAGCTTCATAACATAGCGCCCCCTCTCCGGTGGATAGGCGGTGAGTTTCTTGAGTTAAAACGCTAAAATCTGGAGATCGATTCCCCGCGGTGGACAGAACGAAGATAGCCCATTGTTAAATTTTGCATTAGAACAAAAACAAACAAATCCTAACACATTATTTTTCCATACAATTTTTGAGATGTGAGAGAAGCGTAGGTTATTTCATTCTAATTTGGGAAAAAGGAGATAAAGAAGAAACAATAGGAAAACAACATGTGTCTCTGTAGAGACATAAAAAACATTTAAACAAACAATAGGAAAACAACATGTGTCTCTGTAGAGACATAAAAACATTTAAACAAACAATAGGAAAACAACATGTGTCTCTGTAGAGACATAAAAAACATTTAAACGTTTTCCACTTGAGTTCTAGATTGATTATTTAATCTTTTTTTTTCTACCATCTTGTAAAAGTACGTATATACTGGGGCGGACCCCCAACCAAACAGAGAGCTCCTGTTTTTGTTTGTAATTAAGCACAAAGCTACACAATGGGCTATCTGTGCTCTGCCCACCACGGGTATCGAAACCCGGATTGTAGCGTTGTAAGTCTGCAGACATACCGCTGTACCACTAAAACCCCTTGTAATAAAAGTATTAGCATTTACAATTGTTATCTAAGTGAGTTTTCACGAAAAAAATTATAATTCGAAGGAATGATTTTAACTCTATCCGGACAAACTGATGTCAATTAACGTTAAAATATTGTGTAATTCGAAGGAATGATTTTAACTCTATCCGGACAAACTGATGTCAATTAACGTTAAAATATTGTGTAATTCGAAGGAATGATTTTAACTCTATCCGGACGAACTGATGTCAATTAACGTTAAAATATTGTGTAATTCGAAGGAATGATTTTAACTCTATCCGGACGAACTGAGGTCAATTACCGTTAAAATATTGTGTAATTCGAAGGAATGATTTTAACTCTATCCGGACAAACTGATGTCAATTAACGTTAAAATATTGTGAAAATTACAGGCAGTTTCTATTAGACAAACGTATACGC
>NW_013751305.1:0-1213 GCF_000517525.1 Limulus polyphemus
TTACTATATTATTTTGTTTTATAACGTTTAGGCCTTGGGCCCATTTCAGGCAGTGATTGAATTAAAACTGACCTAGATAATTTAAGAGACAAGGAGGCAATAAAATAGTACAAATGTATTAAATTATGTAACAATGTACGAAGGAAACATTGTTAACGACACATAAACCAGGGTTGGGGGTGATCGTTTTAGAACAAAGGCACATTAGACTTTCCGCGTGGAATCGATCTTCGGATTTTAGCATTGTAAGTCCGTAGACTTACCGCTGTTCCATCAGACGACGAAATAGGTAATGTATGTGTTAAAATACCAAAAGAATGTTATTTAATTAACATACATTCACTACTTTTAAAACACCGACACAACTTTTTAACTCTTTCGACTGTACAGAGGATAAAAGATATTTGTTAGTAATAGACGTTTATTTTCCTTTATGTGTTAAGGCCAAGTAGGTAATATATGTGTTAAAATACCAAAAGAATGTTTATTGATTAACGTTTATTCACACCTTAAAACTTTTTAAACACTGACTCTATAACACTACAAATAGTAGGCCTATTTGTTGTCTAATTTAAGTATTAAGCTTAATACATAAACGTAACGTAAGGCTTATCTGAAAACTACTTGAAACATTTTATTTTACTTTTGGTTACAACTCGATGTCATAAACTATTTTGCTGTTAGATCACCAAAGTTATAAAAAAAAGGAATAAAAACAAACCTCTCTAACAAATCAACATGAATATTGAGCATTCAACATAAACATCTTACCTAGTTAAATATTGTAAACTAATTTTTTAAAGAAAACGAGAGAAAACGATCAGGGTTAGAAATTAAAGAACCAAACGCGATAATGTGAACAAGACAGGAGAAACTCTGTTTTTACAGAATTGGAATTTCACTTTTTATTACAGTTACACAAGTTTTAGATATATTTTTATCATCAGGAAAAAATAGCTTGTTGTCGTTGTTTTGAATCTCTGTTTAAATGATATATTGTGATGAGTAATGTAAATAAATGTAATCAACACGATTTTAATCGTAAGTCCATAAAACACTTTAAACTATTTATCCTGCAAATCACAAAATCTTTAAAATACTAAATCATTTCTGAAATCAAATGCTGACTAACTCTTTACTAATATCAATATTGTTACGTCTCCGTTTGTTAATTAACTTTCCGTAACTTCGTTCCGATGAAACTTTAGCGACA
>NW_013751306.1:0-1212 GCF_000517525.1 Limulus polyphemus
AGAAGGAGGAAGTAGTCCTGGCAAGGCTATGCATTGGTCATAGTTTTTTAACCCATTGTTTTCTTTTATCAGGTATTGACCCACCGATGTGTAGCCATTGTGACACTCAAGTCACAATAGCCCACATTTTACTGTCGTGCTGTCATTACAACCGTGAGCGGCGGCACCATTTTAGACACATTTTTTCTAAAAGTTTACCCCTGACGCTGGACAGTGTCATTGGTAATGGTGACACTGTCCGATTACATTGTATTTTTAATTTTTTACACATTATAGGTATTTTTAATTCTATGTAAATCTTTTACCGACATGTATTGATTTTAACTCGCTGTTTTTTTACATTTTACTTTAATTTACTTTCATTGCTTTTACCGGTTGTTTGGCGCAGATAGCCTAGCTGCTTTGCGCCATAAAACACCAACCAACCTCTGTGTGCTGAACCCATTTTCAGGTGACATAACCCAGATTTTGTCAGTTTTCCTCCACCTTATCAGTGGGTACTTGCAAGCCTCACCCTATACAACCTTTAATTGTTTTTGGCTTACCATAAGGCAGATTTTCTTCCTGATTTTATGTCATTCACATTTCTGATAATCCTATCCATTTTATCCCATACGTAGGTTTTTTTAGCTTTGTTTTACCCTGTCGACTCTCTTACAGCTAATGTTTACCTTCCACCTCCTTTCTTTGGTGTTCTGCTTATATTTATGGATTTTCGTGGGATATCTCCTCCTTTATCCCTCCATATTGGGGTGTTTGCCATCTTTTTGATATCGGATTCTCGGATTGATCATTCAATTTCTCTCATTGATAGATATACATATACAACATGTGTCTGTCAATGGATCGGGGGTACGAGATTCCCTCCAGTCTTATTAACTTCAGGTGAAGACAGTATGATCTTCTTTCCACCACCCACTAAGATGTCAATGCCTGGTGGCTTGGGTTTTGGATTGTAGTTGACTTGTTGGTGGTATGATCCTAATCCTATCCCCTCATGGATATCAGTTTCCAGTAGCATGGATGTAGTTGACTTGCCGTGTTCGGTCCATTGTGTCCTAGCCACTCTACACCTAGGGGCACATCCTTTGATCTTAACCACTTTTATGTTTTCCAGGATTGAATTTAATAAATTTCATAAATAATGTATGGTTTGGATCACTATCCTGTCATAGCTCTCTCCCATTTGTTTCTCCAATTTTCCACCCATAT
>NW_013751307.1:0-680 GCF_000517525.1 Limulus polyphemus
CTAACTTCCTTATGTTTTACAGGTACCAACATCAAATTTCTACTAACTTCCTCATGTATTACTGGTACCACTATAAAATATCTACTGATTTCCTCATGTGTTACAAGAACCACCATCAAAGGTCCACTGACTTCCTCATGTAATACAGGTAGCACCATCAAATGTCTACTAACTTTCTCATATATTAGGAATACCACATTCAAGTTTAAACTCAAACAAGTACCCACATTTTGTTACGTATTACAGGTACGACCATAAATTGTCTACTAACTTCTTCATGTATTACAAGTACCACCACCAAGTGTCTGCTAATTTCCTCATGTATTACAAATACCACCATCAAGTATAAACTCATTTTTTGTGTATCATAGGTACTTATGAAATGATCATTAACTTCCTCATGTAATACAGGTACCACCATCAAATGTATACTAACTTCCTCATGTCTTAAAGGTACCACCATCAAATGTGTACTAACTTTCTCATGTAAAACAAGTACAAACATCAAATGTCTACTATCTTCCTCATTTATAACCTGTACCACCATAAAATGTCTACTACCTTCCTCATGTATTACAAGTACCACTATCAAATGTCTACTAACTTCCTTATGTATTACAAATACCATCATCAAATATCTACTAACTTTCTCAAACATTAAGAATACCACCATCAAGTGT
>NW_013751308.1:0-532 GCF_000517525.1 Limulus polyphemus
GTGTATTACACGTACCACCATCAAATGTCTACTTACTTCCTCATCTATTACTGGTACCACCATAAAATGTCTAGTAACTTCCTCATGTATTACAGTTACCACCACCAAAAGTTTATTAACTTCCTCTTGGATTACAAAAAACACCTTCAACTGTAAACTCATTTTTTATATATCATAGGTACTAAATAATTGTGTATTAACTTCCGCATGTAATACAGGTACAACCATCAAACGCATACTAACTTCCTCATTTCTTACAGGTACTACAATCAAATGTATATTAACTTCCTCATGTAATACAGGTACCACCATCAAATGTCTACTAACTTCCTCATGTATTACTGGTACCACCATAAAATGTCTAGTAACTTCCTCATGTCTTACAGGTACCACCATAAAATGTCTAGTAACTTCCTCATATATTACAAGTACCACCATCATATGTCTACTAACTTTCTCTTACATTAGGAATACCACCATAAAATGTCTATTGACTTTTTCATGTATAACAGTTACCACCACCAAATGTTTA
>NW_013751309.1:0-979 GCF_000517525.1 Limulus polyphemus
CACCCTCTTACGGTTCATTTTAAGGGAGTTATGGAAAGTTTTGCGGATTGTGCCAGTACTTCGTTCCATTTGGATACATCTTTTCAAAATTTTATATGAACGTACGTTGCAAACTTGCGTATTTACAAGTAAAATTCTAGCTTCGTATTATCGTTTTTGCGAATTTTGTGATCCTTTTCTTACTACTTTATTTTCTTTCTGAAAGAAGTATGTGTACTGCAGTGAAGCTTTTGGATTCTGCTCTGTTATCAATTTCCTTGTACCACAGGTTACCAAATCGATGGATCTTAACCAAATTCGGTATGTATCTTAACTAGTTCGTTCCACAGTATCATTCGGAGTTTCACCTTCCTAGTATTCGTATTAAGGGAGTTATGGGAGGTTTTGCGTTTTGTACCAGTACTTCGTCACATTTAGACGAATCTTCTTAAAATATTTTATGCAAGGTTCGTGGGAACTTTTCACATTTACTTACAAAATTAAAACTTTCTATTTATAGTTTTACGATTTTCGTGGTCGTTTTTTGTTACTCTTTTATTGGCTTCACTGATAACGTATGTTTAATGCAGTGAAGCTTTTGGTTACTGATTGTATCTCGATTTCTTGTTACGAGAGAGTCTTGAATTGATGGTTCTTTACCAAATTAGCTATGTAGGTACAATCTATCGTTACACAGTTATATGCAGAATATCATCCTTCTTCTGTTCATTTTCAGAGAGTTTTGGAAGGTTTTGCGTTTGGTGTGTTTATGCAGATTTTCATCCTACTACGGTTCATTTTAAGGGAGTTATGGAAGGTTTTGCGTTTTGTGCCAGTACTTCGTTCCATTTGGACACATCTTTTCAAAATTTTATATGAACGTTTGTTGCATACTTGCGTATTTACAAGTAAAATTCTAGCTTCGTATTATCGTTTTTGCGACTTTTGTGATCCTTTTCTTACTACTTTATTGGCTTTCTGAAAGAGTATGTGTACTGCT
>NW_013751310.1:0-1212 GCF_000517525.1 Limulus polyphemus
AACTATAGAGCACTGGTAGTGGCTCTAGAACTCAGGTATGAAACCCAAAATCAGTCTGAAGTCTACAGGGCTAGGTTTAGGACGAGAGTCCGTGCTATAGGGGAGAGACTGCAACAGCTGGTACAGGACTTGGAAAGTATGGCACACAAGGCCTACCCAACTGCACCACCCGATCTTCTCAAGTTGTTGCTAAGAGATCAGTTTGTAGACGCCTTGGACAGTCCACAACTAAAGATACAAGTGAAGCAAGCACACCCCTCTACCATTCAGGATGCAATGGCCAGAGCTCTCGAATTTGAATCCTACGTTAAGTCCAGCACAGAGGTACCAAAGTTGGTAGAGTCATCAGGATTCAAGGCCAGAAAAGGTCAGCTTTCAGAGAAGTTTGAGGGACTTTGCTGGCACTGTAACAAACATGGGCACAAGAGAGCTCAATGCTGGCAACTTCAACACAGGAAAGATGCCATGGCAGGAAAGGTTGCTACCCAGAAAGGTTGTTGGAAATGTGGAGAGCAAGGATATACGAGGAGCCAGTGTAAGAAGAATACCAATAAGTCAGCCTCAAGGAAACCATTAGTGTAAAATGGCAAGCACACATAGTGTCTATGTGACAGGGAAGCTAAGCTGGATGGCCAAAGGTGAAACTTTGTCATAGATTCTGCATCTCAGCAAACCCTTGTGAGTATCAAGGTGCTGGATCACAAAGGAGTACCAGAAGCTATACAGAAGCTCTGTGGTGTGACAGGACATTACACAAGGTCGTGGGGACCAGTGTGGGTAACTATTGAGCTCATGTGCAGGAAGAACAGACAGAAAATATACTTGACTGACATTGAGGACCAATGTATATTAAGATTGGACTATTTACTACCAAAGAAGTGTGTAGTTAACTTCGATAAAATGATGTTTGGAAACAACAAAGGCCAGGTTCCAGTAAGTGTTGCTGCATCCGTTTATCTGCATGTCACAGCACTTAAGTCAACTACAATACCCCCTATGTTAGAGAAGATAATTTGGGGTAGGATAAAAGAACATCCCCAAGGAAGCCCAATGCTTGTGGAAGCAGTGGAAGACCCATCCAGGCCAGCGGATTTGAAGATTGGAAGGTCATCAAGTAGTACCAATAACAGTAGCCAATTTCTCTAAATGTGAGCAGACACTTAAGGAAGGGCATTGTTGGGTGTGTGCCAGGAGGTAGAGCCAGTCAATGTT
>NW_013751311.1:0-1214 GCF_000517525.1 Limulus polyphemus
CAAATGCTTATTTTAGAATAAAAAACAAGTTGATTATCTTATGAAATCATTAAATCATTTAAAATATTTACTTTTTTTTCTTTGGTATAACGATAGTCACAAACAGATTTAAAACAAATTTACTCTTATAGGCTTACAGAACAAAATATAATTTTTGTGGTAAATTAACCCGGAAGATTTGAAACACTACAAAAGAATCACGACATTAATATACGAACTGAAAAGCAATGCGTAAAAAATAAAGTATAGTAAGCCTAATGAATTCTTTTTTGTATTGAAACATTCGAGAAGTAGAGGCACGGATTGATAGAGTTCTGGATTTCGGAGTTGGAGAACTAGGTGTGATTGGTTTGTTGTGAATTTCGCTCTAAGCTACACGAGAAACAAACGTGTATACTCATAATGTACAAACCTTAATTATACAGAAAAGGTATTTATAATTGTTTTAATACAAATAAGTGAACGCATAGAAATTACTCAAAGTTTGTTCAGCATACAAGAGACACATAGAGGAACAGAAAAGTTGGGAAAGGTTGTTTGTTTGGCGTTTTTTGGCGCAAAGCAACTAGGCTATCTGCGCCAAACAACTGTTAAAAACCTTAAAAGTAAAATATTTATAAAATATAAAAATAAATCGAGTTAAAACTAAACAATGTTCAAAATTTGGATAAAAGATTTAAATAGAATTAAAAAAGCCAGTGTCTCGTAAAAATTTAAAAATACAATCAAGTTGAACAGTGTCACCATCGCCAATGACACCATCCAATGTCAGGGCTAAACCCTTAGAAAACATATGTCTAAAATGGTGCCATCGCTCATAGTCGTAACGATGGCATAACAATAAAATATGGGCTATTGTGACTTGAGTGTCACAAAGGCCACACATTAGAGGATAAAAAAAAAGATGAGTAAAAGAACTGTGACCAATGCGTAGCCTAAGCAGGAAAAGCTTGTTATGACGTTGCTCACTCTAAGTCAACTGGCGCGAAGCGGAAACTTCAATACAGGACCATAGGCATGGCTGTGAAGGCACCAGAGCAGAGCAGATGGGCTTAGCTGCGGTGTCAGCGATCTAGTTCCCTCGAATACTGACATGGCCAGGTATCCAGAAAACTGGGTACTTATTACAGATAGAGAAAAATGGGCCAGCCATTGTTGAATATTGACGAGAACAGGGTGAGAACTAACGTTAAGTGATTCCGGAGCTAGTAGAG
>NW_013751312.1:0-1213 GCF_000517525.1 Limulus polyphemus
CCATGAACACCTAGGTATAACTCTAGTTTCCGAATTTATAACCACAATACTCATCTTTAACCTTACTTGGTACAACTACTCCATGAACACTTAGGTGTCACTCTAGTTACCGAATTTATAACCACCATACTCATCTTTAGCCTTACTTGTTACAACTGCTCCATGAACACCTAGGTGTAACTCTAACTACCGAATTTATAATCATCATACTCATCTTTAGCCTTACTTTGAACAACTACTCCATGAACACCTATGTGTAACTCTAGTCACTGAATGTGTAACCCCATACTCATCTTTAGCGTTATTTGGTACAACATCTCCACGAACACCTAAACGTAGCTCTAGTTACCGAATTTACAAACACCATACTCATCTTTAGTCTTACTTGGTACAACTACTCTTTGAACACGTAGGTGTAACTCTAGTTACTGAATGTGTAACCCCATACTCATCTTTAGCGTTATTTGGTACAACAACTCCACGAACACCTAGTTGTAACTCTAGTTATTGAACTTATAATCAACTTACTTATCTTTAGCCTTACTTGGTACAACAACTCCACGAACACCTAGGTGTAACTCTAGTTGCCGAATTTATAACCACCATACTCATCTTTATCCTTACTTGGTACAACTACACCATGAACATCAGGTGTAACTCTAGTTATAGAATTTATAACCACCATACTCATCTTTAGCCTTACTTGGTACTACAAGTCCATGAACACTTAGGTTTAACTCTAGTTATCGAATTTATAACCCCCATAGTTATCTTTCGCGTTATTTGGTACAACAACTCCACAAACACCTAGGTGTAACTCTAGTTACCGAATTTGTAACAACCATACTCATCTTTAGCGTTATTTGGTAGAACAGCTCCACGAACACATATTTGTAAATCTAGTTACCGAATTTATAACCACAATACTCATCTTTAGCCTTACTTGGTACAACTACTCCATGAACATTTAGGTGTAACTCTAGTTACCGAATTTATAACCACCATATTCATCCTTAGCCTTACTTGGTACAACTAGTCCATGAACACTTAGGTGTAACTCTAGTTACCGAATTTATAACCATCATACACATCTTTAGCGTTATATGGTACAACAACTCCACGAACACTTAGGATTAGTTCTAGTTTCTGAATTTATAACCACCATATTCATCTTTAGCCTTACTTGGTACAACTAGTCCATGAACACCTAGGT
>NW_013751313.1:0-1214 GCF_000517525.1 Limulus polyphemus
GGGGGGGGGTCAAAGCTCATGAAAAAGAATAGTTATGTGGTTTTTGGACAAGATACTCGGCAGTATTTTGACCCACTTTCATGGAATTTGGTACAAAGATACTTTTCTACAGGACAAAAAAGAAATGTGGACTCGCTCATTTTTAGTAATTATAGAGGTTCAAGACGCCACAAAATGCACGATTTTAGGGTCTTTTTGACAATTACTCCGCTGTTTTGGGGGCAACTTTCAGGAATTTGCTATAAATGTAAGATATGCTCATTTTCGAGCATTTTAAGGGTCAAAAGATTAGATGAATCCATAATGTTCGAGGGTATTAAAAGTGAAACGTTAACACTACGTTAGTATCACTTCATTGAAATATTCATAAACTACATATCATTAAATGCCATTTTTACAAAAGAAACGTACTGAATTATCACATGTTTTCCATAATTACAAAGCCACCAGCGAGGATCGAACTCGCGACTCCTGGCGACAGATATTGTAAACATTGTGTGGTTGGAATGTTATGATTATTGACTCCTCTAATTCTTGAAAATCTATAACTATAAGGAACTAGCTAAAGAATACAGGTTTTAAAACATATAATAATATAATATTCTTAATGTAGCTAATATTTTCTCAGTTTAAGGGAATAAAGTGTCGTAATCACGTGACCAATTCTACAAGATAGGTAAATATAAACGTAGTTGTGAGTTTACTGTTAGTAGCAGTATGTTTTTAATTCGCGGACTCATAAGAATGGTTCATTATATTTGTCAATAATTTAAATAACGCAGTATTCCTAAAATAAAACCGATATATATATATATATATAAAACCTACGAAGAGCCACTATATCTCACTGGCAGAGCAGTGTTCTTGTAAACCAGCGACCAAAATTCGATCCTCAATGGTGTTTATGTATTTATAAATTACGGGCTCTAATTTCTTCTGCAGAAGTATTAGAATTGATCGAAATTTCTAGAAATACATATAGGATATTAAAATATCTTAAATTCATAAATGTTGCTATGTCTTATGTGTCACCTGTAGAAGTATTAGAAGTGACCTACATGTATGAAGAAGACTTGACAGAAAAGAATTTCCAACGGTAGAAATGAATAGGCACTAAAACAAAGTATTATCTTCAATACATTCTCCTAACTTGGATATCACCATCCAAAACATTGTGTTACAATTCGATGACGAGGAACCCACTTTGAGACTAA
>NW_013751314.1:0-2260 GCF_000517525.1 Limulus polyphemus
ATTATCTATTATTTTTTCTCACCTCGTCCCACTTTGATCAGATATAAACACTCTTACTGATCATTTTCTTTTATTTTCTCTCACCTCGTCCCACTTTGATCAGATATAAACACTCTTACTGATCATTATCTTTTATTTTCTCTCACCTCGTCCCACTTTGATCAGATATAAACACTCTTACTGATCATTATCTATTATTTTCTCTCACCTCGTATCAGTAAGAGTGTTTATATCTGATCAAAGTGGGCATTATCTATTATTTTCCCACTGTATTTTCTTATTATTCCCACCATTTGCTATCATGTTTTCACGTTTCTTGATTCGTCAGAATAACGTGTATTTCTAAAGCCATTACGTACTTCATGATAGTTACCAATTAAAAACGTGTTTATTTAACCAGGTTAGGTATAAGTGAAAAGCAAAGTGATACAAACTGGGAGGTAAACAACACGTTAAGTTTGCTCTGGTTCTTGTGATATCTTGTGTTTGGTTTGTTTGTAGTTAAGCACAAAGCTATACAAAGGTCTATCTGTGCTCTGCCCACCACGGGTATCGAAACCCGGTTTCTAGCGTTGTAAGTCCGCGGACATAGCGCTGTGCCACTAGGAGGCTCTTATGTTTGGTCCATGATCGTTATTCTCTAACTTGGTAGGTGTTGGATGTTGAAATAATACTTGTACTTAAGTAATTTGAAAGAAAAAAGAAAAGCAATACCCACGCTATTACCGTATTTGCCAGTGTATAAGGAAGTACTTTTTCCTCTTAAAACAACCCCTGATTTTAGCCCTCGTCTTGTACACAGGTTCGAATATAGAATTTCAATAAGAACTCTCCGGTTAATAGCATATTCAACCAATACTACGTTGTTCTTTTTGTTTTTGTTTGCTTTTTTTTGAGTAAGCGTGTTGGCATCATGCCACCTACTGGGGTACAATAACATATTTATAATTGTATCATTTGTCTCTATTCTTCCTAACCAGAAGTTATTTATCTCACATGCTAGTTACAATTAATCAAGTCATTTTTGATTTGAAATGTATTGATCTCATCCGTCATCCTAAAATATTGATAATATTATATATAAAAAAAGTTAGTTTCTGTAACGTACGCCAAATTTCGTAAAAGAAATAATTCATAGTAGATTAAGGTTTAGTATTTTTGTAAGAGAAAAGGAATTCAACTGTGATGAAAACTTTGTAAAGTTGTTTGTTACATATTTGTGACTTAGGCTATGCTGCATTGAGCTGTTTGTAGCGTTTGAAGAGAAAAACAAAAAACCACACTTGTGGTTGTATTGATTACCCTAGAGCACAGGTTATCACAGTTTGAAAATAACTTTTAAGACTTTCTTTACAAAAGTAACATCCTAGACTTTCTTGACAATAGAGGTCGTCCTATACGTCGAACCTCATAGAAATACACTTAATTTGTTAAAAAAATCCAGGGTCGTCTTATACATGGGGATCGTCTTATACACCAATAACGGTATACAAGATGTAGAATTTGTTTGTTTGATTTCGCACAAACCTTGCACGAGGGCTGACTTCACTAGTCCTTCTTAATTTTGAAGTCATGGGCTAGAGGCAAGGCAGCTAATCGATACCACCCACTGCCACCTGTTTTCAGACCGAAATAGTAGAATTTCATCATTACTCTTATAACGCACCCACGGCGGTAACGGGACGCCAACCACGGAACTTCAACTCCACAATTCGGCTCGCTGACCAAAAAGGATAATTCGTGTACGCTACCACCCCCTTCCTCTCTCCCTCCCTTTGCAGAAAACAACACCAAACGCACAAAAGAATAGTTTATTTGTGTTTGAATTATTCTAAACATATGCGTTTCAATTTTGAATAAAAGTTGTTGTTTGATTTTTTTATTCTGCCATTAACATTTAACATGTTTAATAGTATTTACCATATTTAAACTTAAACACCGAAACCGGCACGGAAGTAAAGAACTATTCAGCTACAGCACGTGAACTAACGATAGTGTAAACTTGGGAAACATTCGAACACATAGGGTGGAATATGAAAGAAGCCCTCTAGTGGCTCAGCGGTAAGTACAAAGGCTTATAGCGCTGAAAACCGGGTTTCGATACCCTTGGTGTGTACAGCATAGATAGCCTGTTGCATGGGTGGGCAACTAAAATTTTTTCCCTGACCTTGGATGTGACCAGTCGATCACAGAAATGGACACTATTAATAAAACAGAAAATTTTCGCTAAATAAATTTATTTCAGGATTCTAATGACAGT
>NW_013751315.1:0-1215 GCF_000517525.1 Limulus polyphemus
CCGTACGGCTTCCACTTTTTTGACAATATATATATATATATATATCTATACAAAAATTTGGGATATACCAATTTTTGGTCACTTTAGGGGGTCAAAAGGTCAAGTAAACTAACAATTTTAAGGGGTTTGGCCAATTACTTAACTTTTTTTTTTCACCAGCTTACATGTAATTGGGTACAAAGATACTTTTCTACAGGCAAAACACATTGACAAACAAAATTGTTGGACCTGCTCATTTTTAGTAATTATAGAGGGTCAAGGTGCCACAAAAAGCACAATTGACAATTACTCCGCTGTGTTTCAGCCAATTTACATGGGATTTGGTACAAAGACACTTTTTACAGGACCCAAACAGAGATATAGACAATTTAGAATTTTTGTTTATGCCGCAAGTCGCGGTATTCATTGATGTTGCCGGGAAATTTTTGTTACTGTGGTAATAATATAAATATGTCTAAGTTAATTTTTTTTTTATTATTTTTACAGTGCTTATCGTATTTTCCTGTTTATTCCGATTCAATCTTATGTATCCCATAATTTCTATATAAAAGTTATAAAGCTCTGAACTTACCTAATTTTTAAAAGTCACTGTTTCTTCTACCCCTAGACTCAAACACTCTAGAAAAATCTCATTGGATTTGTACAGATTGCATGATTCGAATCCTAGCGAGGCTACTGGGGCATTAGCCCCAGTGTATCTACACTAATGGACTTCTGATAATAATAAAAAAATTAATAAATATGAAGTAAAAAAAGAAAAAAACTCAGTATATATTAACATTTTGACGAACTATTTCAACGAAGCTAATAATTTGTTATTGTTTTAACGCAACGCTCTGTACAACGCGGAGTATCAACCTTTGCTTTTTAATCTTGTAAATTCGTAAACTTACCACTGGTCTGATTAAAGAAATAACTTACAAAACACATGTTTGTTAAGCACAAAGCTACACAATGGGTTGTATGTGACGCGTCACCATGAGTATCGAAACCCGGTTTTTAGTTGTATAAGTCCGCAGACTTAGCACTGTGTCACTAGGGGGTGCAAAGCATATAAACATTAGACGTTAGCTACGTTTACTGTCACCGATCCCCTGTCTCGTTGAAATATGGAAATAATTTAGTATGTTTCTCATAAAAAGAACCAAATATAATATTAAATATCGACTAACTAAATTCTCTCGTCACTTTGTTTCTATCGCCAAAGTTAAATTA
>NW_013751316.1:0-1212 GCF_000517525.1 Limulus polyphemus
AATTCTTTTAGCTTTCTTATTAGCAACAGAGAACTGCCTTGATAGCTTGAGTGACCTATCCACCACTATGCTAAGATGGTTTTGTTTAGTCGCGCTGTTGAGTGGGTTCCCATTTATATTAAATGTTATTCATATTATGATTACCCAAATACATCATTATTACCTTGGTTTTGCTTTAACTGAAGGTCATCTGCCAGATATTTGCCCAATACAATTGATCTAAGCTGTTCTGTCGTACCTCAACATCCTTGATACACCTAGAAATACCCAAGAATTCAACTGTCTTTTTCTCAACTTGAAATTAACAATTAACATTTGTGAAATGAAAAATTATAGAGAACATGTCTTTTATTGGATTTCAGATTTTATTTTGTAAATAGTAGCATAACATTCAATTATTTGTACAAAATTGTATTAGTTAATGAAATTTAAAGAGGAATTTAATGAAACAAATCCTAAAATACGTCTTAGACTGTAAATAAGCACCCTCTGAGAAGTAAATTGTTTAAAAAAAATTTACCTTCCACTTCAGCACTGGTCCTGCCATCTATGATTGGTATCTAAACCCTTTTTCTAGTCTGTTTTCTTTATAAAACAGCTTCTGGGCATGTTAAACCTCAGTTGTAAAATCCTAGTTGAAGGTGTCAATTTTGTACCATGTTATTCCAATCGCTTTATTTCACGTTTGACAGATCATAGGATGGTAAGGAAAGCACGTGAAGAAACGTTGTTCTCTGGAGTTTACAGTATGTATGTGGTGGTGCTTATTATAGTAACTGTCATTTTATGTAGAGGTTGTATTTAGTATTGGTCAATAGTACTTTTCTATAAGTGTTAGAAAACTTGCTTCTGGAAAAAACTGCATGGTATGTACATGACTTTTATTATTTTTATATTGTAGCTTAAGTCATGCTGCATCGTATATCTATTTATATTAATTATTATATTGAAAAATTAACTCAAAATAGATATATTTTTTAGGAAAGAAGTTGATCCACGATTGTTAGGGTTAAGAGCTATCGAGTGGCGAGTGCAAGGTCTTTACATGAATTAGGCTTAGCACTTTGAACCAAAAGATTTGTGATTTTTTATATTTTTTTGCATTTAAATTTGTAGTTTTAAGTTCAATAATTTAGTGTAATTTTATATTTAGTTCATAATAATAATAATAATGATAATATGATTCAGTATTTAGAACATAAACTTGTTTGC
>NW_013751317.1:0-1212 GCF_000517525.1 Limulus polyphemus
AACGCATACAGGTTTTTGAACGAGATACCAGTTAAACATACTAACTCAAAAAGCTCTCTCTTTATATATTGTTGTTTGTAATTAAGCACAATGGGCTATCAGTGCTCTGCCCACCACGGGTATCGAAACCCGGTTTCTAGCGTTGTAAGTACGCAGACATGCCGCTGTGCCACTGGGAGGCTCTCTTTATATATACAAACTAATTCTATCAATTATATTTGAATTCGACCTAAAATTGTAACTAATACCTTCTCGCCCCCCCCAGTGTCACAGCGGTATGTCTGCGGACTTACAACGCTAGATTCCAGGTTTTGATACCCGTGGTGGGCAGAGCACAGATAGCCCATTGTGTAGCTTTGTGCTTAATTTCTAACAAAACAAACAAACAAAAATATCTTTTCTTTCATTTTATTCCGTGTTTTGCCCACATGCTTCCTTCAAAGGTTTCTTACACACAAAGATGGCGAAACTGAACATCCACTGGAGCAAGTTTGGGCTAGAATTGTTGGGTTAACTAAATGATGAAATTGTAAACCTTTTACTAAGCTCACAACGTCTCCCCTTTTCTGCTTAAATTCTCTGTAGACTATCAATTGAAAGGCTTTCACACATTTATCCAATTTAGATGTCTGTAGAGCTGTAATATTATTTTAATTAATAGTTAACACATTTGTGATTTTATAAACATCAAAACACTTCACCAAATATTTCTTTCTGCTGTTTCAGTCTTCATATTTCTACACCTATATTTAACCACTAATAACGTCATAAAATAGAAATACCGTTACAAAATATGCATCGTTCTTCTTGTCCCGTTACTGCAAAACAAAATCCCGCTGTAGGTGCTTAATAAGAGTAGTAGTCAAATCTCAATATTCTGTCTGAGAAGAGTAGCCGAATTGTTTCATGTTTTGTTATTTAGCTACGTTCCCTCTAATCAATCTCTTCAAAATCATGGACGACTAGCTCACCTAGTCTTCTTATAGCTTTGATCATGGACGACTAGCTCACCTAGTCTTCTTATAGCTTTTATCATGGACGACTAGCTCACATAGTCTTCTTATAGCTTTGATCATAGACGACTAGCTCACATAGTCTTCTTGTAGCTTTGATCATGGACGACTAGCTCACCTAGTCTTCTTGTAGCTTTGATCATGGACGACTAGCTCACATAGTCTTCTTGTAGCTTTGATCTTGGACGACTAGCTCACC
>NW_013751318.1:0-1213 GCF_000517525.1 Limulus polyphemus
CCGAATACAACTTTACGATACACTTAATTTCAACAGTCGCTCTGTAACAAAGGCCATAATTCTCAACGAACTTCTCACGTGCTTAACAATAATTTCTCTGACTGCAGTTCAATTATTCATTACACTGTTGTCCCGTCACGTTGTGAACGTCTTATATATACAAGACTAAGACATATCTAGTAAATGCTAGGACATTCTTGAAGGAACAGGATATTTCTAGAAAGGGGTGGCGTGATACTAGTCACGTGACCTCGCTGACGCAACAATATGTTACAGTCTGAAGGGCTGAAAACAATGAACCAGGCTACAGCCAAAAGGAGAAGCTCGTTCTTTACTAGAGACATTAGTCTAGTGGTTTATCTCCTGACCTGCACAGTTGGAAGAACAGATAATTTGCTGCTTTCAGCTTCTTAGGCCTAACTAAGATTGGGGCACATTAACCAAAGCTGCGCACATTTGATCCATTCAGCCACTGAACCAATGAAATAGGAACTACTTTTTGCCAGTGGGAACAACTCAAAGAGCCTTAAACTGTCTGATAATCACTTACACATGAGTAAGTAGCGACACTATGCAATCAGACCCCAAGAAAAGGGGGAAAATTGTTGTACAGTTTACCAGAGTCCAGAGGGCCACAAGTCCATTACCATGAGAAAAAATATTCAGGCTAAATTGTATATGTTTGACTAAATGTTATTTATAGGTGACACTCAGCATCTACTTTTCTTTCCTTAGTAGCCATAACGATGGGTGAAAAAAAAACGGAATCTAAAAATTAAAAACAATTGTTTATTTACACATTACTACCAAAAAAGTTTTAGAAAAATAATAATTTTTCACATTTTTTTTGACATGTATATAAACATCACAAACTAAAGTGTAAATAGTTCATGACATTAAATTACGTTATTACGTAATTGGTTTAAAACTTTTTTCCCGATAAGTTTTTGATTAAGCAATTTTTATTATTTGCCAATGTATTTAAAATTTATTATGTAAGTTAATTAGAAGAGCTTCATAAAAAATAATTAAGATCACATTTAATAGAAATATTAAGAATCTTAATAGGCAAATATAGTATTAAGAATGTGATACTAATTTAATTAAAATCTTCGTTAATTTAATTAAGTCGTTTTTTGAGTGTATAGCGATTAAAATATAGGGCTTAAATAAATATCAAAGTTTGAAAATATTAAATAGCTTACCTCTTGTG
>NW_013751319.1:0-2609 GCF_000517525.1 Limulus polyphemus
TTAAATATAACAGTGAGGAAAATTTATGGCTATAAATAATAGCAGTTTTTCAATCATTTCTAGAAAAAGCCTTCTGTCTCTTGGTAGGGAAATGGAATTATACATTATTGTGCTCAGTTTGTTTGGTCGTTATTACGCACAAAGATAAACAATGGGCGTTTTTCAGCGTTGTAAATATTCAGGCTTACTGTTGAGCCACTAGAGGGGAGGGGTATGTTCTTTTCAGACCATCAAAGTAATACAGATTTTACGTAATGCCCTCTATACAAAAATCATAAAAACTATAGCTTTGCACATTCTCGGTAATTTTAATAATTTCATATATATCTAATAAAACAGGAATTTATCGGAAGAAAAACGGCAATAGGTAACTGTATACCAAACAAAAGGAGAATACATATATATAACTACAATAGATATTATTTGACAATATTAATGCTTCCATGTTCGTAAGCACGTGTTAATTTGTTTCTGTTTTTTTATTATCCTATGAGTGATTCAGCAGAGCGGAAAAACCCAGGGAAGGGAAGGCTACAACCTTTGACAGGCCTCACTTTATCAGCCTTCCTGCAAACGATTGTTTTTTTTATGTGTATCAACCGCAAAGACTTTCACCATATATGACCTCTAGGTTGCTCGTGGTAGCTTTGGTGGAACACATTTTGATCTTGAAATTTTTTTGCACCCAACCAGTCTCCTAGCAACATCCTTGATGGTAATACAGCTCACTGGCGACACCAATCAAAGATTGTTAGTTGCATTTCGTAGGCACATACTATTCAGCTCGTTCATATTACTCTCAGTTTGAGCAAACATCCCTCAATCTATTAGTTTCTTTTAAATCCAAGTGGACGTGGTATGGCCAGATGGTTAGGGCGATCGACTCGTAATCTGCGGTTAGCAGGTTCGAATCCCCGTCTCACCAAAAATGGTCGTTCTTACAGCCACGAGGGCGTTATAATGTGACGGTCAATCCCTCACACCACTCGTTGGTAAAAGAGTAGCCCAAGAGTTGACGGTGGGTGGTGATAACTAGCTGCCTTCCCCCTAATCGTTCAATGCTAAATTAGGGACGACTAGCACAGATAGTCCTCATGTAGCATTGCACGAAATTCAAAACAAACAAACAATAACTCCAAGTATATTCTTTGTTCTTTTCCCATAAAAACCAAACAAGGTATGACAGATAGATATGTATATATGAAAACTTTCTTTCATATTTGCACCATACATTTGTTGCTCCTAGCTCCCCTCCCCATAAACATTTTTAGATGTTCAAATACACCCGTCATCAGAATTTACGATAATACTTTTATTAGCTTACCTTCCCTCCCCATAAATTGTTTTAGATGTTCAAATACACCCGTCATCAGAATTTACGATAATACTTTTATTAGCACTTACCTCCCCTCCCCATAAATTGTTTTAGATGTTCAAATACACCCGTCATCAGAATTTACGATAATACTTTTATTAGCACTTACCTTCCCTCCCCATAAATTGTTTTAGATGTTCAAATACACCCGTCATCAGAGTTTACGATAATACTTTTATTAGCACTTACCTCCCCTCCCCATAAACATTTTTAGATGTTCAAAGACGTCTGTCATCTTTGTATGTCAACAACGAAAGAGTCTACGTTTGTCAACATGAAAACGTTTGCTTGCTAAATTTTGGTGACTGACCGAGGGAATAGAAACATGAACAGGACTGTTAAGCATGACAAACATCAGTATTCCATTTGACCCATTCTATCGGGATTTGATTACTTCAAATTTAATGTTGTAGGAGCTGCCATAAATCATCTGAAAACAAGCCCATAAACTACTGATCTGAGTTTAATTCATTTACAAGACAGATGTTTAGGGTAAGAATCTTCTATTTATAGCCCTTCTAAACTGCATACGAAGATAATATAAGTAGTAAGTATATTATGTATATATTGCGAGGCGTAACTATAATTTGATGAATCAACCCGGAAAAAGATAAGCAGTTATGTAACAACATTTTTACTTGAAGGCGCCAATGGGGGCTTATGAATGACTAAGATACACTAGAATTTCAAATCACATTAAAACTAATATTCAAGTTACAGCCTGTGGAAATAATCACTTGAAAGGAGCGCTTAGAATCGTCAGTTTTGTTACCATGCGTCTTCATGTAGGCACAAGGGACTATTTAACCGACCCTAATTTTGAATTGATAGATCAAAGGGAAGACAGACAGTCAATAGCTCCCATAGCCAACTAACTCTTGGGCTTCTCTAACTAATGGGATTTGACCGTCACTCTTATAGCACATACATGCTTCCAAAATTTAGAGCATTATGTATTTTGAATTCACAGCTCTGTTGATCGTTAGGCCATATTCGGCCCTTTTCCCTATTGGGTGTTTAGCTAATTTATGATGTACAAGAATACAGTATGCTAATTTTTTATTATGAGATCTACTTTATTTCATTTACGAGTTTATAAATAAAGTGCGTTAATTTATTTAAAATAAAGGCTGCTTTATTCAATCTATAACACTAAATACATAATATGCTACAATATATTTATTGAAATATTTTGTTGTATTTAAGATATTGAAATGCCCCCCAGTGGCACAGC
>NW_013751320.1:0-1209 GCF_000517525.1 Limulus polyphemus
CATTAGCAGTGGTTGTTGCCTTGATATAATTATAATACAATAAATTCCGGTTACACTTGAATTGTTTTACTTGGTGTACGAGTCGTCCCTTGAAGAGTGTGTGTTGATGCATAAGATTTGCATCATTCAGTGTTTGAACTAACAGGGTGATTGATGTTATCTCATTAGCAGTGGTTGTTGCCTTGACATAATTATAATACAATAAATTCCGGTTACACTTGAATTGTTTTACTCGGTGTGCGAGTCGTCCCTTGAAGAGTGTGTGTTGATGTATCAGATTTGCATCATTCAGTGTTTGAAAATATGTTTGTGTATTGAGAAATACAGCTGGATTGCTTCAAACGTATTATTTATTTACTTTTAATATTGCAGGTGCATTTAGAAAGTTGCATTGTGTAATAACCCAAGAACATGTTTAGGCAATAACAAACTGACCAGTTACGTATATGAAAATCTTTAAAGGTTTCTGACTTCACAGCAGGAACATGCCCACCTGTATGTCGTGGGTGTACACCTCCATTGAAGAACTCTGCCTCCTCTCCTCCTCCAGCAGCTCATTGTCCGAGATATCGGGGCTTATTCTTTTATTATTTTAAATCCTCCCTATATTGTGACTCTCGCTAAAATGAAAGTGTTAATTTATTTTGGACGGTCGGGGTAGTCATTTAATTAATGTGACTTGAATCGAAAGGAGTATCGTCGATCAGATGAGGTGTAGGGGTGGGTTTAATGTAGTATGAAACAGCATCAGACCGCCGCGAATCTTTGCAAAAATGATTAAAACGAATAAACAGACTCTTCTCACAGTTGAAAAAGGGTTTCCTTTGTATTAGGTCGTCAAGAAATTAATGTCGTGTTTTGGAACACTAATTAACCAGCCCCCAAAAAACGTACATCACATGTAATAGTTAAAAGAACCGCCTAAACGTGACTTTAGTGTAGCCTATATAATGTGTAAACTTTAGTATACTCTAATCCTTTATAGTAGTGGCACACGACGAGAAATATATTTGGCATTTAATGCTGTTAGAATATAAGAAAGGAAAACAACGCCCCTGTAACCTCAAAGAAGTTTATGAGAATGTTTTAAACGTTCGTAAGTGTCAACGATGGTTTATCAAATTTCGTTCGAGTGACTTTAGCCTTAAAAAATGAAAAAACTGAAATTCGGCTATAGCAGAACATGCAAGTAAAACCCAACATAACATA
>NW_013751321.1:0-2394 GCF_000517525.1 Limulus polyphemus
GAGGGTGCTTATTTACAGTCTAAAACGTATTTTAGGAATTTTTTTCATTAAATTCCTCTCTAAACTTCATTAAAAAATACAATTTTGTACAAATAATTGAATGTTGTGCTACTATTTATAAAAATAAAATCAGAAATCCATTAAAAGATAAGTTCTCTATCATTTTTTCAATTCACAAATGCACACTTGCATTGCCTACTAAGAAAGTTAGTACCGGTAGTCATCAGGTTAACTCCTACATATTTTATACTAATGGTAGTAATGCACTAAATAATTTTTATTTAATTAAATAATGCACCAAAGAATATAGACTAATAACATGCAAAAAAGTACACAATTTCCCCTAACTCTCAAAATGTTTCTGGCTTTCTAACTATGTGACAAGATGTGTTACAAATTCATCCAATCTAGTTGTTAACTTTCCCATGAGAATGAATCTTGTACTCCTGAGTGAAATAGATAATATTCTGTTCAGAACACAACATTATAAAATATGTCATTTGATAGATGACAACCAATTGGTTATAGGTAATATATAATTCAATGTAAGAGAGAACTATTAACATATCCTGAAAGAGAGGATGTGACAGGTGGGTGTGGCAGGAGGGGACCTTTTTTTCTATTTGATAGCTCTGTAACCATACAAAATTAAAGGCTGTAAAAATTATGGTTTGTTTGAGCAATTTTATAGGGAGTAATTTACATTTAATTTCATACTTTTTGAAGGGGTGGTGGATAAAATAGAGAAGAGAATACACCTAGAGAAAATGTGTTATGTGTCTCACACTAGGGGAAATTCAGGATTTTTTTAAAATATTGCTTTAAAGAATTAAGAACTTATTTACTATTAAAATATGGATTACTGGCTAAGATTTTATGCTATACTAATTGGTGTAACAAACAAAAAGTAATTTAATAAAATTTTGAATGTTGGACATTAAAACTTTGTGTCATGCGCAGTAAAGGCAACAGGGTTAACCTGATGACTTAAGGAGGTTGAAATGTTGTTCCTTGTTTGGTGTTCTTAATACCCATATCAGCTGTCTTTAGTATATATATAAAAGCCACATGTACTGTGATTATATAATAGGACTAAATATGTAACCCCAAGAAAGAAAAATTAAAACTGTGCAACCAAATAGATCAGAGTTCTTAATGAATGAATTAAAAAAAAAGTCTTACACAAAATATTCCCATACCTAAAATACATGCAACACAAAACAGAAGGTAAAATTTACTCAACTTCAAATATCAAGACTAAAATCGTGGATTATAAACATGAAATAAGAGAGCAAATCCCTTTTTAAAAACGAGAGAGAGGCTGGAATACTATTTGACCAATAAACACACACACAACAGCTAATATTTCTCTAATAGAATGAAAAGGTTTGAATAATAAATATCAAGTACTCTAGTTCAAACACACATACTGCTACCATAGATGCAACTGTATATCCTTCTGGAGACAGGATTGCACTTTTGTTGTTTTTTATTGCTTGAACTGTAATGTCAGAATACCAAAAAATGCTCACAATTACATTATTCCCCTTATATTTTAAATGAACAAAATAATTTCAAAACCTACAAGACAGTTTTAAGTTTTCTCGTTATCCCACATTTCTTCACACTATTATCAAACCTCGTAACCAACATCACAAAGATGAAAAATGACAGATTTACAATTACAAGAGAAGGGGGGTTGACTTCAGATTGACAGTTCTAAAACTACCTCAAATCAACAACTTCTTTCCATCCTCAATTCTACTCACAACCTTAATTTCATCCAGATAATATGCTTACTATCTGATCAGATCAACACAAGACTTTTAACAAACATGTAGACATATTATAAACTACTATTAGATTGTGAGATTATATATCATAAACTTACCTCTGAACCATCTGAGGTAGAACAATATATGTCATCATAGTAATAGTGGTCATATTGACATTAATAAACTGCCATAGTTTCTAAAGAAAAAAAAACATACAAAGTACAATTTAGCATTTATACATGATATCCACTTATAGATAAATAAAGTATGCAAAAAAAATCATAAAATCATGTACTATTTTAAGCGGTTCCTTTCTCCATGTTACCTACAGTCAATGCCATAATTCTACCTCAAAAGTATGCTATATCTTAGTGCATGAATACAATAACTAGTGAAACAGAATACATACAAGAAGCATTCGTATCTAGGGAAAATAACATATTTACAATTATAACAATGTTAAAATCCTTATGATATGAGGATAATATTTTTTATTAGCATGATGTAGGTTGCTTCCAATTCATTGTTCTACCCTCATACACTGGTTAGAAACATTCATCAGCCCAAAGTTGTAGAAAAAAAAACGATTTCAATATTTAAATAAAAATTCACCATTAAA
>NW_013751322.1:0-1286 GCF_000517525.1 Limulus polyphemus
ATCTGCCGTGTCAATCGCGGGAATCGAAACCCGAATTGCAGTTTTGTTGATGGAGTCAAACATGTGTATACAGACATGTGCATTTAAATGATCGAAAACAAATCCAGTGTGTGTAATCACGCACTTGGACAATGTGACCTAACTATTACATCATAGCTGGTTGAAGTTTAGCGTTATTATATGGCACACAAAATTTGTTAAGAGCAAAGTAAATATGAACCAATGGATTGTGGAGGTAATGCTTGAAAAGAAAAGAAGGATCAATATGACGTAACTGTACACACGTGCCTCCATTGATGATAAGTCAGTTAGTCAAGTCCTCACTCGAAACATTTCCCTCATAAACATGAATTAGTTAAAATGGGAGAGAAATTATATTTGTTTGAACAATTATGACGGAATCCTTCTCTTCATTTCGAGCACTAACCGTTGTAGAAATATTTTTGTGTTCGGTAAACACATTTTATGCACTTCTTTGAAACGAAATACATTCAACATTGCAGCTATGGCAACGACGTCAGTGATTGTACATGGGTACACGAGAAATAAAAATCCAAATTGTATTGTTCATTATTGCAAATATTTGTTAGGCAAGAAATATATATTTTTGCAAGTTAAAGTTTTGTGTTTTACAATAACAATAGTTACATACAAGTGGAGGTCATGACATGCTTGTCTCATGTCAAATCTAGCTTGTCAAATTGGTTCACCAATACAGTTTGGTAAGATTCAGTGTAAGTTGACATTCTCTTATAATACATTGAGTTACCGGCTCCACAGTCTTTGCTTAGACACCCTTTCTTTTTCAGGATACTTTTCTCTCCATTGACAGAAAACAAAGATTTTATTTCATATACACATCTCTTTATAAAACATCTTGTGAATTGTTCTTTTCCGATTTTCTTCAGTAATAGTTTCCAGAAACTACTGGACTTGTCAGATGAGAATCCTTTGTTTGCTACAGTTTAATTTTGTTCGGTTGATATTCCTTGTTCTTGATAGTGTATAACTTTGGTCGAATGATACTCCTTTTTGGACACTATTTAACTTTGGTTGGATGATATTGTTCGTTTCTTAATGCATTTCATTGTCGAAATAATCCTTATACAATAGAATTAATATTATGAAATAAAAAGCTTCTGTATGTTTTTTAGAACAAACTACACATTGGACTATCACGATCCGTGGAGAATCGAACATTGCATTCTAGCAATTGTAAGTCTGTAAACCTACCATAAAATTAGCTTCTCTCTCAACAAACACCCCCATATATATGTATATTTATT
>NW_013751323.1:0-3186 GCF_000517525.1 Limulus polyphemus
ATCTATCTCGGCTTATATATTAAAAAAGAGGGCGTTTAGCAAATGCTGGAACGTTCGTGAGGTTGCTCGATAAGCCACGATCCTTCTAGAAACTCCAGCGCACATGCTCTCAGCGTCGCGTGACTTCAGCTGTTGTAACAGTATCAATGCATTTGAAGCTTTGTTTCATTTTTTGACAAGTCCCTGCAGGTGGAAAATTTATTTACATGATTTAAATATAAATTCCAAAGGGAGGCTAAGGATCGACAATTAGGACTAAAGTCAGTAAAGATTTTCTTTTTCATTCCAAACAGATACTAAATAATAGTTTTTAAAATCTCAGTATTTCAATTTTATTCTGAAGAAAATTTATGGGAATACATCATAACTTAAGTTTTTCAATTCGATGTCGCTCATTTTCTTGATTAAGAATGAAAGATTTCCAGATTGATCCATTAATGCTCTTAACATTTTTGAAAATGGTTAAGATATTCTGGAATATTTCTGCTAAAGTGCATTTCCTTAAAATATAGTTTTATTTTTAAGCAAAACATTAAGCCCTTGCAGTTTTTCTTGTTCTGTAATCAGTAAAGCAATTATACTTTTAAATGCAAGAATTGCTTTAACTTAAAATTAAAGCATCTTGCTCTAATGATGTAAATTAACCAGCCTTTCCCAAAGTTTGGAGTGTGCCTCTTGGAGGTTGAGTACTGTGTTACGACAGCGGAAGTCAAGTGACGCTGGTAGCACGTGTTGAGTGCCTAGAAGATTCTAGAAGAGGCGATATTATCGTATATAAGTGCGCTAGACAGAGAGAAAGGGAGAGAGTGGGGAACCAAGAACAGCAGTTATGGTCAGTGGGAACCGAGGATAGCAGATACAGAAATCAGAAATATAGTTGCTGACAGGTGGAGATAGAGACGAACAATTGAGTCAAGCGTGGTAGAAAGAGAGTGAATTGTTGTGAGCTATAGTATGTAACTGTGAAAATTAAGTGTATTGCAAAGTTGTATTGAGGAAGAATAAACAAGTTTTATTTAAGAAAGGACTTGTATCGTAGAAAAATTAACAAACAAACAAACATACAGAGACGTAACAAATTGTGTCACAAGTGGGATGGAAAAAAAAGAAAATGGAAATGAGAGACGGCAAATCAAACTACAGCTTAGCAGATCTGATGGCAGCAATACAAGAACAGCAAAAGAAACAAGAAGAGAGACAACAGCACTTGCAACTGCTGTTGTCTCTCTTCTTGTTTCTTTTGTTGTTTGAGCTGCCACTGTTGCAGGTTTTCTTGCAAGAAAACCTGCAACAATGGCAGCTCGAACAACAAAATAAACAAGAAGAGAGATCACAGCAGTTGTTGGAGGAAAAAGAAAAGAAACAAGAAGAACGAGAAAAGAAACAAGAAGAGAGATTACAGCATTTGCAAGAAAACCTGCAGCAGTGACAGCTGGAACAGCAAAATAAACAAGAGATTACAGCAGTTGTTGGAGGAAAAAGAAAAGAAACAAAAAGAGAGATTACAACAGCTATTGGAGGAGAAAGAACATAAACAAGAAGAGAGACTACAGCAGTGGTAACAGGAACAAGAAAGGAAACAGGAAGAAAGTCAGCAGCAACTACAGGAAAGCAACTACAGTGGCAAGAAGTACAAATGGAAAACATTAGTAAATTTAAAAGCGAATTAGATACATTAAAGGATGATCAATTGTCTTTTACACAAGGAGGATACATTAACCATCGACTTAATCAGCCCCACACAATGACAATACCCTTCCAGACCCCGCAGCTAAACCCTAATGCAGACATCTTCAGTCTGGTTAGAAGTCACATCCCAGATATGAATGTCAGCAATAGGGGTGATACAATACGAAGGAAGCCACAGAAATTTGATGGGAAGGCACCATGGGAAGCATATAGAGCACAATTTGAGCAGAAATGAATGGATGGACAGAGGAGCAAAAAGCAGTATATCTGGCAAAGAACTTGAAGGGACAACCACTGGAAATACTTGGACAATTTTCAGCAGACGACAGACACAACTATAGAGCACTGGTAGCGGCTCTAGAACTCAGGTACGGAACCCAAAATCAGTCAGAAGTCTACAGGGCTATGTATAGGACGAGAGTCCGTGCTAAAGGGAAGAGCCTGCAAGAGCTGGCACAGGACTTGGAAAATATGGCACACAAGGCCTACCCAACTGCACCACCCGATCTCCTCAAGTTGTTGCTGAGGGATCAGTTTGTAGATGCCTTGGACAGTCCACAACTAAAGATACAATTGAAGCAAGCACATCCCCTCTACAATGCAGGATGCAATGGCCAGAGCTCTAGTCCAAGTCCAGCACAGAGGTACCAAGGTTGGTACAGTCATCTGGATTCAAGGCCAGAAAAGGTCAGCTTTCAGAAAAGTTTGAGGGACTTTGCTGGCACTGTAACAAACCTGGGCACAAGAGAGCCCAATGCTGGCAACTTCAACGCAGGGGAAATGATACAGCAGGAAAGGTTGCTACCCAGAAAGGTTGTTGGAACTGTGGAGAGCAGAGACATACGAAATGCCAGTGTAAGAAGAATACCACCAATAAGTCAGCTTCGGGAAACCAGTAGTGGTTGGTGCTGAGGGACGCCCACCAACCCCTATTGTGAAAGTCCCAACAGCTAAGTGTAAAATGGCAAGCACACATAGTGTCTGCGTGACAGGAAAGCTGGATAGCCAAAAGTGCAACTTTGTCATAGATTCTGCATCTCAGCAAACCCGTGTGAGTATCAAGGTGCTAGATCACAAAGGAGTACCAGAAACCATACAGAAGTTCTGTGGTGTGACAGGACATTATACAAGGTTATGGGGACCAGGTGAATAACTAATGGGCATGAAGAACAGACACAAAGTATACTTGGCTGACATTGAAGACGAATGCATATTGGGATTGGACTACTTACTACCGAGGAAGTTTGTAATTAATTTTGATAAAATGACGTTTGGGAACAACAAAGGCCAAATTCCTGTAACTGTTAAAAGAGAGAGGTTGAATTAACTAGGTGCCATCAAGCTGAAGTCAAAGTGACTGAAGGAGTTGATGATGGTGAAATGGAACCACATATGGATATTAAAGCAGAACAGGAGAAAGACCAAGATTTGAAGCCAATAATTGATTTTCTAAAAGCAAGTGTTTTGCGCCCTGCTTGAGAGAAGATGTCTAGCTTA
>NW_013751324.1:0-1211 GCF_000517525.1 Limulus polyphemus
AGACTCTCGTTTTAAACCTTGCCCTGTAGACTTCTGACTGATTTTGGGTTCCGTACCTGAGTTCTAGTGCCACTACCAGTGCTCTATAGTTGTGTCTGTCGGCTGCTGACAACTGTCCAAGTATTTCCAGTGGTTGTGCCTTCAAGCTCGTTGCCAGATATACTGCTTTCTGCTCCTCTGTCCATCCGTTCATCTCTGCCAGTAGCTCAAGTTGTGCTCTATATGCTTTCCACGGTGCTCTCCCATCGTATTCCTGTGGTTTCCTTCCTACTGGATCACTCCTAGTACTGACATTCATATCTGGGATGTGGCTTCTAACGGGACTGAACATGTCTGCATTAGGGTTTAGCTGCAGGGTCTGGAAGGGGCTTGCCATTGTCTAGGGCTGATTAAGTCGATGGTTAATGTATCCTTCTTGTGTAAAAGACAATAAATTGTCCTTTAACGTATCTAATTCGCTTTTAAATTTACTAATGTTTTCCGTATGTACTTCTTGTTTCCTTTCTTGTTCCAGTTGCCACTGCTGTAGTCCCTCTTCTTGTTTCTTTTCTTTTTCCTCCAACAACTGCTGTAATTTCTCTTTTTGTTTATTTTCTTTCTCCTCCAATAGCCGTTATAATCTTTCTTCTTGTTTAACTTCTTTCTCCTCCAATAGCTGTTGTCATCTCTCTTCTTGTTTATTTTTTTCTCCTCCAATAGCATTTGTAATCTTTCTTCTTGTTTATTTTGCTGTTCGAGCTGCCACTGTTGCAAGTTTTCTTGCAACTGCTGTTGTCTCTCTTCTTGTTTCTTTTCTTTCCTCCAACAACTGCTGTAATCTCTCTTCTTGTTTATTTTCTCATTCTTCTTGTTTCTTTTCTTGTTTATTTTCTCGTTCTTCTAGTTTCTTTTGCTGCTCTTGTATTGCTGCCATCAAGTCTGCTAAGCTGTAGTTTGATTTTCCGCCTCTCGTTTCCATCTTCTTCTTCTTCTTTTTTTTTGTCCCAATTTGTTACGTCTCCATTCGTTAGTTAATTTCCGTAACTTCATTCCGATTAAACTTTAGCGACACAAGTCCTTTCTTAAATAAAACTGGTTTATTCTTTCTGAATATAACTTTGCAATACACTAAATTTCAACAGTCGCGCTATAACAACGAACGTCTCACGTGCTCAACTCAGTCCAATAATACTCTCTGACTGCAGTTCAATTACTCATTAACTTCCCGTATC
>NW_013751325.1:0-2477 GCF_000517525.1 Limulus polyphemus
CTAATTCCGAGATGTTCTCCTGTTAAATTATCATGGGATCGACGCAGCACAACTTCCCGTAACTTCCTCGGTATAACTGTTTGCCAAGTCGTCACTTTCCCATTTCCAGAGAAGAATACCATCTTCAAGCTTCAACTGGTCCCATTGTGCTCAATAGTTCTTTGTCACAGAGCTTAGACTAGACACCTTTTCCCAAGCAGGGCACAAAACATTAGCTTTTAGAAAATCAATTATTGGCCTCAAATCTTGGTCTTTCTCCTGTTCTGCTTTGATATCTATATTTGGTTCCATTTCACCATCATCAACTTCTTCAGTCACTTTGACTTCAGCTTGATGACATCTAATTAGTTCAACCTCCCTTTTAACAGTTACCGGAACTTGGCCTTTGTTGTTCCCAAACGTCATTTTATCAAAATTAATTACAAACTTCCTCGGTAGTAGATAGTCCAACCCTAATATGCATTCGTCTTCAATGTCAGCCAAGTATACTTTGTGTCTATCCTGTATGCCCATGAGCTCAATAGTTACCCACACTGGTCTCCACAACGTTGCATAATGTCCTGTCACACCACAGAGCTTCTGTATGGCTTCTGGTACTTCTTCATGATCTAACACCTTGATGCTAACAAGGGTTTGCTGAGATGCAGAATCTGTGACAAAGTTGCACCTTTAGCCATCCAGCTTTCCTGTCACATAGACACTATGTGTGCTTGGCATTTTACACCCAGCTGTTGGGACGTTCACGGTGGGGGTTGGTAGGCATCCCTCAACACGAACTACTACTGGTTTCCCCGAAGCTGACATATTGGTAGTATTCTTCTTACACCGGCTCCTCATATGTCCTTGCTCACCACTGTTCCAACAGGCCTTCTGGATAACAGACTTTCCTGCTGTAGCATTTCCCCTGTGTTGGAGTTGCCAGCATTGAGCTCTCTTGTGCCCAGGTTTATTACAGTGCCAACAAAGTCCCTCAAACTTCTCTGAAAGCTGACCTTTTCTGGCCTTGAATCCAGAAGACTGTACCAACCTTGGTATTTCTGTGCTGGACTTAACGTAGGATTCAAATTCGAGAGCTCTGGCCATTGCATCCTGCATGGTAGAGGGGTGTGCTTGCTTCACTTGTATCTTAAGTTGTGGACTGTCCAAGGCATCTACGAACTGATCCCTCAGCAACAGCTTGAGGACATCGGGTGGTGTAGTTGGGTAGGCCTTGTCTGGCACAGGACTTGGAAAGCATGGCACCTCCCTCAGGCTCTCCCCTTTAGCATGGACTCGCGTCCTAAACCTAGCCCTGTAGACTTCTGACTGATTTTGGGTTCCGTACCTGAGTTCTAGCCCTGCTACCAGTGCTCTATAGTTGTGTCTGTTGTCTGCTGACAACTGTCCAAGTATTTCGAGTGGTTGTCCCTTCAAGCTCGTTGCCAGATATACTGCTTTCTGCTCCTCTGTCCATCCGTTCAGCTCTGCCAGTAGCTCCAATTGTGCTCTATATGTTTCTCACGGTGCCTTCCCATCGAATTCCTGTGGCTTCCTTCGCACTGGATCACTCCTTGTACTGACATTCATATCTTGGATGTGACTTCTAACAGGGCTGAAGATGTCTGCATCAGGGTTTAGCTGCAGGGTCTGAAAGGGGCTTGCCATTGTCTGGGGCTGGTTAAGTCGATGGCTAATGTATCCTCCTTGCGTAAAATACAATAAATCATCCCTTAATGTATCTAATTCGCTTTTAAATTTACTAATGTTTTCTATTTGTACTTCTTGCCACTGTTGTTGGCTTTCCTGTAGTTGCTGCTGACTTTCTTCCTGTTTTCTTTCTTGTTCCAGTTGCCACTGCTGTAATTTTTCGTCTTGTTTCTTTTCTTTTTCTTCCAACAACTGCAGTAATCTCTCTTGTTTATTTTGCTGTTCGAGTTGCCATTGTTGTAAGTTTTCTTGTAACTGATGTTGTCTTTCTTCTTGTTTCTTTTCTTTTTCCTCCAACCACTGCTGTAATTTCTCTTCTCGTTCTTCTTGTTTCTTTTCCTCCAACAACTGCTGTAATCTCTCTTCTTGTTTAATTTCTCGTTCTTCTTGTTTCTTTTCTCGTTCTTTTTGTTTCTTTTGCTGCTCTTGTATTGCTGCCATCAATTCTGCTAAGTTATTGTTTGATTTTCCGCCTCTTGTTTCCATCTTCTTCTTCTTCTTTTTTTTTGTCCCACTCTCTCACACCAATTTGTTACGTCTCTGTTCGTTAGCTAAATTTCCGTAAATTTGTTCCGACGAAACTTTAGCGATATAAGTCCTTTCTTAAATTAAACTGGTTTATTCTTTCTGAATACAACTTTCCGATACACTTAATTTCAACAGTCGCGCTATAACAAACGCTATAATTCACCACGAACGTCTCACGTGCTCAACATATTCTCACTCATTCAATTACACACACTGTTGCCGTCACTTTGTGACCTTCTTATATATACAAGACTACCCCCAAT
>NW_013751326.1:0-1213 GCF_000517525.1 Limulus polyphemus
GTGGCGAAGGTAGCGGAAGTCCTCGAGTGACTTGGGTTGGAGGAGTATACCTCCCCTTCGTAGACGTTGGGTGCGTTCAGAGAATACTCGGGCTTGAGGCTTGTAGACTTCCTGTAACCTCAACCAATGGTAGCCACACTACAAACTACACCACACACACACACTAACCTGAAGACGAAAGACGGAAGATTTTCGAAACTTCGTCCTCTACAATTGTAGGTTTCTACAACAGGCAGTTGCTGTCCGTTTAAAACTTAGATTCATTATGAATACTCTGCCTAAACAACCTATCAAAGTTTACTATGTAGTTGTTGGCTTAGGATTCTTCTACAGTAGGTGCCTGTGACTTGTTGGCGATAGATTCAACGACAAATAAAGAGCACACACTTTACTTGTTTTCAAATAATATATATATTCGGAACAAGTTAAACATATGTACAATAAAGTGTTCACACTATAGAGAATATAAGCATATCGAAACGTTACATCAGTATATGTATAGTTCTCCTCTTCTTATCAAAAGTCCGCTTAGGCCTGTTCAATTACTTTAGTATCTCAGTTAACAAGCCGAACTATTTTCTCTATTACTATTGCAATATTAGTCTGGTGTGATTCACTTACGATTGTGGTCTTCTTTCTTCCGAAGATCCTATGTCACTTTTGTCAAAGTGCGCTAAGGCTGATTCAATTACTTTAGAATTTCGCTTTGACAGAATAAACTTATTTTTTCTTATTTTCTTTTCCACTGTTAGTTTCACTATAATATATATATATATCAAACGTTAGGCCTATCACTTTTACGTTACGTTACGTTACTTTTACGTTACGTCACT
Organism: Limulus polyphemus; assembly: GCF_000517525.1. NCBI lineage: Eukaryota > Metazoa > Arthropoda > Merostomata > Xiphosura > Limulidae > Limulus > Limulus polyphemus. Next base: position 834 of record NW_013751326.1, read on the forward strand.
GTTAGTTTCACTATAATATATATATATCAAATGTTAGGCCTATCACTTTTACGTTACTTAACTTCACACCAACTATATTCTCTGCTTTTATCTATCTGTTACGTCTCCGTTTTTTTTTAATTGATTTTCCGTAACTTCGTACCGTCGAAACTTTAACGACACAAGTCTTTACTTAATAAAACTGGTTTATTCTTTCCGAATATAACTCTGCGATACACTTAATCTCAATACCCGCGCTAAAACAACACTGTAACGAACGAACGTTAACTTCAACAATACCGTGTGACTGCAGTTCAATTACTCACTCTCTATACACACATTACCTCTCCTCCTGCGTCACGTTTTCCCCTCTTATATATATACCAGCCTACCCTACTAGT
>NW_013751327.1:0-2042 GCF_000517525.1 Limulus polyphemus
ACCCTGCTTGGGAGAAGGTGTCTAGTCTAAGCCGTGTGACAAAGCACTATTGGGTGCAATGGGACCAGTTAAAGCTTGAAGATGGTATTCTTGTACGGAGATGGGAAAGTGACGACTTGGCAAACAGTTATACCGAGGAAGCTACGGGAAGTTGTGCTGCGTCAATCCCATGATAATTTAATAGGAGGACATCTCGGGATTAGGAAGACATTGAGTCATCTACGACAAAGATTTTACTAGATAGGTATGAGGCGAGATGTGGAAGAATGGTGCAGGACATGCAGTACATGTAGTGCTAAAAGGGGACCCAAGCGTAAGGGATGCCCACCTTATGAAGAGTTGCCTGAAAATGTGTCAGAATTTGTAAAAGTGTTATTGGAAAGGATGGATGATATTCACCATCAAGTGTGTTCAAACTTGAAGACGTCTACTGATTCGATGAAGTTAACTTATGATAAGAGATCTACTGAAGTCTGCTTTGCACCCGGAGACAAGGTATGGTTGTATAATCCCAGGAAGACAAAAAGGAAAGTCACGTCTGAGAGACGATCCACTATGTCATATGGGCCTTCCCATGGAGAAGACAACTTAGGAGACTTCCGGATAAAATGTGGTCGGCGAGGTGAAGAAGCCACCGTCGAAGAAGAAACTCTACTCAGTTTTGAGAAGGGAAATGGTGAAGCTCTTGATGAAGTTACCACCACTGATGTGACTGTTACCGATGATAGGACATTTACTGATGAAGCAGATGAACCCCACCTGAAGCAGAAGCCAACGAGATGGAGACCAGTACGGAAGAAGATACGCCCCGTAAAATTAGGAGACTTTGTTGTATTGTAATTTTGTGTTTGTAATTCTGTACATTTAATTAAGTTATTGTTAATTGTTATTGGTTTATTGTATGTGGGTATTGTTCGGGACGAACAATACTAAGGAGGGGCAGTGTTGCGTCAGCGAAGTCACATGACTAGTGTCACGCCACGTTTCTAGAACTATCCTGTACCTTGGCAAATGCTCTAGCATTTACTGGATATAGGGTAGTCTGGTATATAAAAGAGGGTGACAACGTGATGGGACAATAATGTGTGTGTAGACAGTGAATAATTGATCTGCAGTCAGAGAGTATTATTGAGCACATTCGTTGTTACAGCATTTGTTTTAGCACGATTGTTGAAATTAAGTGTATCGTAAAGTTATATTCGGAAAGAATAAACCAGTTTTATTAAGTAAGGACTTGTGTCGCTAAAGTTTCATCGGCACGAAGTTACAGAAAGTTAATTAACGAACGTAGACGTAACAATACGAAAAAAGAGGGCATCTCGAACAAACTCGGTCTTCCCCGATAATTCATGATCATTCGAGAAATTCATCACATGTTACCAGCCTTACGTGACTTCCGCTGTCGTAACACTACCCCTTCCTTAGTATGGTTCATCCCAAACAATAGCCACTTACATTAAACCAATAGATAACTAACAATAACATAATTAAATGTACAGAATTTACAAACACAAAATTAAAATGCAGGACGTTAATTTTACAGGACGTTTCTTCTTTCATACTGGTCTCCATATCGTTGGCTTCTGTTTCACGTCGGATTCATCTGCTCCATCAGGAAATTTCCCATTATCGGTAGCAGTCACATAAGTGGTAGTAACTTCATTAACTTCACTGTTTCCCTTTCAAAACCAGGTAGAGTTTCTTCTTCGACAGTCGCTTTTTCAGGTGACACGTCTTCAGCAGCGTCATTTGTTCCATTGTTCACTTTGTTCCAACTGAAATGACCAGGACCGTGATAACGCCAAAGCCTGTTGGCATACACCACTTTTGGCTTACGCTGCTGAAGAGGTGTCACCTGAAAAAGCCAACGTCGAACATTTGTTCCTTTGTTCACTTCATTCCAACTGAAATGTCCTGGACCGTGATAACGCCAAAGCCTGTTGGCATGCACCACTTTTGGCTTACCTCGCCGACCACATTTTATCCGGAAAGTCACGTCTGAGAGACGATCCACTATGTCGTATGGGCCTTCCCATGGATAA
>NW_013751328.1:0-2096 GCF_000517525.1 Limulus polyphemus
CTATGTTACTCTAACATCTACATGGTATCTCCAACTTTCTCCACAAGTATGAGAATGCCACCAATCAACATGCCTCTATAATGTGATACTTCCTATTACATGTGCTATGTTACTCTAACATCTACATGGTATCTCCAACTTTCTCCACAAGTATGAGAATGCCACCAATCAACTTGCCTCTATAGTGTGATACTTCTGTAGATCGATGAGATTTATAAACAGATGAATGAAACATCAGATGATCAAATAATGCTGTATACTCGGTATACAAAGAGGGGTGGGGGTAGTGGGGAGGGGGAGGGCTCACTAGGGCTGAAGCTACCCTGAAATGTGCCTAGCCTCCATTATAGCCTCCGTACCCAAATAACAATAGTTACTTAAAGCTAGTTCACTTCCTAAATACTGTTGCGTCAGCGAGGTCACGTGACTAGTATCACGCCACGTCTTTCTCTCGAACCTTCGTGAATTATCAGGAGACTACTAGATTGGGGGTAGTCTGGTGTATATATAAGATGGTCACAACCTGACCCCTTTCCCAACTACAGTGCTACAGCTAAAAGCCCCAAACTGCCCCTTTTCTATCAGGTCGAGAGACTTAGATTTCACCTGATGAAGGAGCAGCTAACTGTGAAGCACCTTTTCTCTGCAGTTCGTAATTTATGAAACCAACGCTTCTTTCAACATCTAGATTATATACTGGAACGTTATCTAGCTTGTCACTTGGTTTCAACATCTAGATTATGTACTAGAACGTTATCTAACTTGTCACTTGGTTTCAACATCTAGATTATATACTGGAACGTTATCTAACTTGTTACTTGGTTTCAACATCTAGATTATGTACTGGAACATTATCTAACTTGTCACTTGGTTTCAACATCTAGATTATGTACTAGAACGTTTACTAGCTTGTCACTCGGTTTCAACATCTATATTATGTACTAGAACGTTTACTAGCTTGTAACTTGGTTTCAATATCTAGGTTATGTACTAGAACGTTATCTAATTTGTCACTTGGCATCTTGGAGAGACAGTGTGGTTCATCTTTCATCATAGTCCCCGAAGATGAAGATATGCACCTTCTGTTTCTGAAATCGACCAGCAAGTGCTGGGAGAAGCATGCGTAGTAATTTTACAACTTGTGGTTTGAAAAGGTGACAAATTACAGATATGGAGCTGTAGAGAGCTTCATCATACTTTGTATTCCTGAACAACCTTTTAGCTGACAAAAAATTAAAAGCTGGCTCTGTGATATTCAGTAGTTTCTCAGGATCTACTGTTGTCTAAAATAAAGCTTAGAATAGTTAGTGCTGGTTGACGTTGTCAAGGACAAAAATGGTTCCACAAGATGTAGAGCAATCAAAGCTGCAACACAGTACATTACTTTGAGAAAATCCAGCTCTAGGTATAAGTTATATTATCTAAGTCGCTGTTTGTTTGTTTGGAGTTATGCACAAAGCTACACAATGGACTACCTGTGCTGTGCTCACCGTGGGTATCGAAACCATATTTTTAGCGTAATAAGCCTACAAACTTACCTCTGCGCCACTGAGGGAGTTGAATACTAATACTGTTTGGTTTGTGTTTTAACTGTCTGTTTAGTTTTTAAATATATCTAATAATGTTTTAATTAACTATTAGAAAGAACTATATTTAATTCACGACGTTTCACAAGGTTTACCTGGCATTATCAGGTGGGATACAAGAACAGAGGCTAACAGAGTTTAATTTAAAAAAGAATCACGTGAGAATCTATAACAATAGTAATCTACAAACATTCGATTAACGGATGTTATAACTTATTTCCTAGCTTCAGCCATACAAACAGCTGTGTTATACACAGGATAAACCACAAATAACAGGCACTTTGATTATGTTTAAATCATTCATTGAGATATTCACATTATTCTCTTTGGTGAGACACAATCATATGGTTGGCAAATGGTGAACAGAATGTCACTTAAAACATCTGACCAACTACATAACTTCTGTCGTTCTAAGTATAAAATAGTTACTTTCTATTGTTATATAGATAACATATAGTAGCTATGAGAGTTTGGAAACGGAAGTTTGCCACCAAAGGTTTGTTTGTTTGT
>NW_013751329.1:0-1355 GCF_000517525.1 Limulus polyphemus
AAATTCGGTTACTGGAGTGACACTTAATTGTTCATGGAGTAGTTGTACCAAGTAAAGCTAAAGATGAGTATGGTGGTTATAAATTCGGTTACTGGAGTGACACTTAATTGTTCATGGAGTAGTTGTTCCAAGTAAAGCTAAAGATGAGTATGGTGGTTATAAACCGAATTTATAACCACCATATTCATCTGTAGCCTTACTTGGTACAACTACTCCATAAACACCTAGGTGTATCTCTAGTTACCAAATATATAACCACCATACTCATCTTTAGCGTTATTTGGTACAACAACTCCAGGAACACTTAGGTGTAGTTCTAGTTACCGAATAACTAGAGTTACACCTAGGTATTCGTGGAGTGGCTGTACCAAGTAATGCTAAAGATGAGTATGGTGGTCATAAATTCTGTAACTAGAGTTACACCTAGGTGTTCATGGAGTAGTTGTGCCAAGTAAGGCTAAAGATTAGTATGGTGGTTTTAAATTCCGTAACTAGAGTTACACCTAGGTGTTCATGGAGTAGTTGTACCAAGTAAGGCTAAAGATGAGTATGGTGGTTATAAATTCTATATCTAGAGTTACACTTAGGTGTTCATGGAGTAGTTGTTCCAAGTAAGGCTAAAGATGAGTATGGTGGTTATAAATTCGGTAACTAGAGCTACACCTAAGTGTTCCTGGAGTTGTTGTACCAAATAACGCTAAAGATGAGTATGGTGGTTATATATTCGGTAACTAGAGATACACCTAGGTGTTTATGGAGTAGTTGTACCAAGTAAGGCTACAGATGAATATGGTGGTTATAAATTCGGTAACTAGAGTTACAGCTAGGTATTCGTGGAGGGGCTGTACCAAGTAAGGCTAAAGATGAGTATGGTGGTCATAAATTCTGTAACTAGAGTTACACCTAGGTGTTCATGGAGTAGTTGTGCCAAGTAAGGCTAAAGATTAGTATGGTGGTTATAAATTACGGAACTATAGTTACACCTAGATGTTCATGTAGTAGTTTACCAAGTAAAGCTAAAGATTCAGTAACTAGAGTTACACCTATGTGTTGATGGAGTAGTTGTGCCAAGTAAAGCTAAAGATGCGTATGGTGGTTATATATTCGGTAACTAGAGATACACCTATGTGTTCATGGAGTAGTTGTACCAAGTACGGCTAAAGATGAATATGTCGGTAATAAATTTGGTAACTAGAGTTACACCTAGGTATTCGTGGAGTAGTTGTACCAAGTAAGGCTAAAGATGAATATGGTGGTTATAAATTCGGTAACTAGAGTTACACCTAGGTATTCGTGGAGTAGTTGTACCAAGTAAGGCTAAAGATGAATATGGTGGTTATAAATTAGGTAACTAG
>NW_013751330.1:0-3591 GCF_000517525.1 Limulus polyphemus
AACTCCTGTCAGTATCAGAATAGATACAACAACACATTAAAGACTTACAAAAAACACCTGCACGTTCAAAGCTAGAAACATCAACACAATACAGACTTATAACAACTCCTGTTAGTAAAAGGTTAGATTCAACAACACATTAAAGACTTTCAACAACCCGTACCAGTACCAGGTTAGATACAAAAACACATAAAATACTTACAACAACTCGTGTCACTATCAGATTAGATACAACAACACATTAAAGACTTACAAAAAAACGCCTGCACGTTCATAGCTAGAAACATCAACACAATACAGACTTATAACAACTTCTGTTAGTAAAAGGTTAGATTCAACAACACATTAAAGACTTTCAACAACCCGTGCAAGTACCAGGTTCGATACAAAACCACATAAAATACTTACAAAAACTCCTGCCAGTAACAGGTTAGATTCAAAAACACATAAAATACTTACAACAACTCCTGTCAGTATCAGGTTAGATACAACAACACATTAAAACTTACAACTACCCCTGCCCGTTCCAGGTTAGAAACAGCAACACATTAGAGACTTTCAACAACTCTTGCAAGTACCAGGTTAGATACAACAACAAATTAAAGACTTACAACAACCCGTACTCGTAACAAGTTAGATACAAAAGCAACTTAAATACTTAAAACAACTCCTGCCAGTAAGAGGTTAGATACAACAATACATTAAAGACTTACAAAAACCCCTGCCCGTTCAAAGCTATAAACATCAACACAATACAGACTTATAACAACTTCTGCCAGTATCACGATAGACACAACAACACATTAAAGACTTTGAACAACTCGTGCCTGTACCAGGTTAGATACAAAAACACATAAAATACTTAGAACAACTCCTGTCAGTATCAGAATAGATACAACAACACATTAAAGACTTACAAAAACACCCGCCCGTTCAAGGCTAGAAACATCAACACAATACAGACTCATAACAACTCCTGACAGTACCAGGTTCGATACAACAACACATTAAAGACTTTTAACAACCCGTGCCAGTACCAGGTTAGATAAAAAACACATAAAATACTTACAACAACTCCTGACAGTATCAGGTTAGATACAACAACACATTAAATACTTTCAAACACCCGTGCCAGTACCAGGTTAGATTCAAAAACAAATAAAATACTTACAACAACTCCTGTCAGTATCAGAATAGATACAACAACATATTGTGTATCTAAACTTGTAGTAGCACGAGTTGTTGAAAGTCTTTGATGTGTTTTTGTTTCTAGCTTCGAACGGACTGGGTTTTTTGTAAGTCTTTAATGTGTTGTTGTATCTAACCTGTTACTGGCAGGAGTTTTTGTAAGTATTTTATGTGATTTTGTATCTAACCTGGTACTGGCACGGGTTGTTGAAAGTCTTTAATGTGTTTTTGAATCTAATCTTTTACTAACAGGAGTTGTTATAAGTCTGGTAGTGGCACGAGTTGTTGAAAGTATTTAATGTGCTTTTGTTTCTAGCTTCGAACGGACTGGGGTTTTTGTAAGTCTTTAATGTGTTGTTGTATCTAACCTAATACTGGCAGGAGTTGTTAAGTATTTTATGCATTTTTGTATCTAACCTGGTAATTGTAAGGGTTGTTGTATCTAACCTTGTACTGGCAGGAGTTGTTGTAAGTATCTAATGTGTTTTTGTATCTAACTTTGTACTTGCACGGGTTGTTGTAAGTTTTAATGTGTGGTTGATTCCTAACCTGATACTGGCAGGAGTTGTTGTAAGTATTTTATGTGTTAGGTTAGATACAACAACACATAAAATACTTACAACAACTCCTGCCAGTATCAGGTTAGATACAACAACACATTAAAGACTTTCAACAACCCGTGCCAGTACCAGGTTAGATACAAAAACACATAAAATACTTACAAAAACTACAGTCAGTATCAGGTTAGATACAAAAACACATAAAATACTTACAACAACTCCTGTCAGTATCAGGTTAGATGCAATAACACATTAAAAACTTACAACTACCCCTGCCCGTTCCAGATTAGAAACAACAACACATTAGAGACTTTCAACAACTCTTGCCAGTACCAGGTTAGATACAACAACACATTAAATACTTTCAACAACCCGTGCCATTACCAAGTTAGATATAAAACACATTAAATACTTACAATAACTCCTGCCAGTATCAAGTTAGATACAACAACACATTAAAGACTTTCAACAACCCGTGCCAGTACCAGGCCAGATACAAAAACACATGAAGTACTTACAACAACTCCTGTCAGTATCAGGTTAGATAGAAAAACACATTAAAGACTTACAACAACCATTGCCTTTCAAGGCTAGAAACAACAACACATTAAAGATTTAAAAACCCCTGCCCGTAATAGGACAGATACAACAGCATATTAATGATTTACAACAACCCAGCCCAGTATCAGGTTATATAAAACACCACTTTACATATTTTAAACAACCTCTACCAATACCACTGTAGATTAATCAACACATTAAAGACTTAAAACAACCCCTAACACTGACAAGTTAGATACAACAACACAATAAAGACTTAAAACAACCCCTGGCAGTACCAGGTTAGATTCAACAACACATTAAAGACTTACAACAACCCGTGCCAGTACCAGGTTACATAAAAAAACACATAAAATACTTACAACAACTCCTGTAAGTATCAGTTTAGATACAACAACACATTAAAAACTTACAACTACCTCTGCCCGTTCCAGGTTAGAAACAGCAACATATTAGAGACTTTGAACAACTCTTGCTAGTACCAGGTTAAATACAACAACACATTAAATACTTACAACAACACGTGCCAGTACCAAGTTAGATACAAAAACACACTAAATACTTACAATAACTCCTGCCAGTAACTGTCTTTAATATGTTGTTGTATCTAACCTTACAACAACCCCTGCCTTTCAAGGCTAGAAACAACAACACATTAAAGATTTTAAATAACCCCACTGTAACAGGATAGATACAACAGCACATTAATGATTTACAACAACCCAGCCCAGTATCAGGTTAGATAAAACACCACTTTAAATATTTTAAACAACCCCTACCAATCCTGGTACTGGCAGAAGTGTTTGTAAGTCTTTATTGTTTGTTGTATGTAACCTAGTATCTGCAGGGCTTGTTATAAGTCTTTAATGTGTTGTTGAATCTAATCTGGTACTGCCAGGGGTTGTTTTAAGTCTTTATTGTGTTGTTGTAACTATTTTGTCAGTGTTAGGGGTTGTTTTAAACTTTAATGTGTTGATTAATCTATAGTGGTATTGGTAGGGGTTGTTTAAAATATTTAAAGTGGTGTTTTATCTTACCTGATACTGGGCTGGGTTGTTTTAAGTCTTTATTGTGTTGTTGTAACTAACTTGTCAGTGTTAGGGGTTGTTTTAAATCTATAATGTGTATTAATCTTTAGTGGTTGTTGTTGTATCTAAGTCTTTAATGGGTACTGGCACGGGTTGTTGATGGCAGGAGTTCTTGTAAGTATTTTATTTGTTTTTGTATCTAACCCCCTGATACTGTTGTTGTATCTAACTTTAATGAACTTTCAACAACCCGT
>NW_013751331.1:0-1209 GCF_000517525.1 Limulus polyphemus
TGCGCCCTCTATTTTAGTATATAAGCCAGGCAACTAAAGCTGAGACAATAATTGCAGATATACAGATATAGAGACAGTTAATTGAGCCAAGCGAGCGGTACTGACCGTAAGTATAGTGCGTGAATCGTTGTGAATTGTAGCGTTTGTTTCAGTTAAAGTGACTGTGGAAATTAAGTGAATTACAAAGTTTGTAACGAGAAAGAATAAACTAGTTTTAATCAAGAAGGGACTTGTATCGCTGAAGTAACTCGGAAAGAATTTTTACCGGAAATTATCAAACAAGCAGATTCGTAACAAATTGGTGTCAGAGAGTGGGATTAAAAAAAAAAGAAGAATATGGAAACAAGAAGTGACAAATCAAACTACAGCTTAGCAGATTTGATGGCAGCAATACAAGAACACCAAAAGAAACAAGAAGAACAATAATATAAACAAGAAAAGAGACAACAGCAGTGGCAAGAAAACTTGCAACAGTGGCAGCTCGAACAGCAAAATAAACACGAAAAGAGATTACATCAGTTGTTGGAGGAAAAAGAAAAGAAACAAGAAGAGAGGCTACAGCAGTGGTTGGAGGAGAAAGAAAATAAACAAGAAGAGAGACTACAGCAGGGGCAGCTAGAACAAGAAAGGAAACAGGAAGAAAGTCTCCAACAGTTACGGGAAAGTCAGCAGCAACTACAGGAAAGTCAACAACAGTGGCAAGAAGTACAAATGGAAAATATTAATAAATTTAAAAGCGAATTAGATACATTAAAGGATGATCTATTGTCTTTTACACAAGGGGGATACATTAACCATCGACTTAATCGGCCCCAGACAATAGCAATCCCCTTACAGAGCCCGCAGCTAAACCCTAATGCAGACATATTCAGTCCCATTAGAAGTCACATACCAGATATGAATGTCAGTAATAGGAGTGATCCAGTACGAAGGAAGCCACAGGAATTCGATGGGAAGGCACCGTGGGAAGCATATAGAGCACAATTTGAGCTACTGGCAGAAATGAATGGATGGACAGAGGAGCAGAAAGCAGTGTATCTGGCAACAAGCCTGAAGGGACAACCACTGGCAATACTTGGACAGTTGTCAGCAGACGACAGGCACAACTATAGAGCACTGGTAGCTGCTCTAGAACTCAGGTATGGAACTCAAAATCAGTCCAAAGTCTACAGGGCTAGGTTTAGGACTAGAGTCCGTGCTAAAGGGGAT
>NW_013751332.1:0-1702 GCF_000517525.1 Limulus polyphemus
TAGTAACATCTAACAATTGTTGTTGTGTACCGACACTTAGTTAGACCAAATGTTGTAACATCTAACAATTGTTGTTGTGTACCGACACTTAGTTAAACCAACTGTTCTAACATCTAACAATTGTTGTTGTGTACCGACACTTAGTTAAACCAACTGTTCTAACATCTAACAATTGTTGTTGTGTACCGATACTTACTTAAACCAACTGTTGTAACATCTAACAATTGTTGTTGTGTACCAACTGTTCTAACATCTAACAATTGTTGTTGTGTACCAACATTTAGTAAAGTCAATTGTAGTAACATCTACATTATTGTTGTGTACGACACTTAGTTAAACCAATAGTAGTAACATCTAACAATTGTTGTTGTGTACCGATACTTAGTTAAACCGACTGTTGTAACACATAACAGTTTTACAAAAACAAGTGTTTTAACCCGTTTTTACATGTAACAAGTTGCCTGTCACTAGAAAGAGCTAAGCTATATTTCCGAATGTTTTATTGTGGCTTTGATCTAGAATTGGATAGAATTAAAAACACTCTGCTAAACTGATATTTACGTCTTGTGGTACTTATTTCAGAGCTGAGATATTGTAAGCCTAATCCTTCTAAAGAAACAGGAACTGTGTTTGAGGTGAAGTGTAGCAGAATTGGTGCCGACAAGTCAGTGGACTCGGACTGCTCAGAAGCTGTTGGAAGTAAGGAACTGGTAGAGTGTCCATCATCCAAGGCTGTTACTGGTTTATCAATAACAACAGAATCGAACGGGCAGACCAGCATCGCGATCAAGCCCTCTGAGGTGAAGTTAACTTGTTGCCCAATTGCTTGAAATACTCGAAGTTGCACTATTCTCACAGTCACGTTTGTCACCTGAGCACGTGGAAAATGTATCCCACTCATTCACTCCTCGCTGGTGTGAGGGATCGAATCACGTCGTTTGACGTCACAGTGCTGTAACTTAGGGAAACCGGGTTTGTTGGGGGTGGAGAAAGTTTTCTACACATTGCATTTCTCAGTTTAGAAACTTGGACGAAAGTTATTTCTGTAAAGTGAACTTTCGTTTAATAAAATAGTTTCACTTTTAAACAAAATATTAATTAAAATTTGTTTTAGGAATTTCTTTTTAAAATATGTAACTCTCCAGTGTGACTTAGGGAGAAGATGATTCTTTTTACAAACACGACACTCGTCAGTGTGACTTAGAGAGAAGATGATTACTTTTTACAAACACAACACTCGTCAGTGTGACTTAGAGAGAAGATGATTCTTTTTACAAACACAACACTCGTCAGTGTGACTTAGAGAGAAGATGATTCTTTTTACAAACACAACACTCGTCAGTGTGACTTAGAGAGAAAATGATTCTTTTTACAAACACAACACTCGTCAGTGTGACTTAAAGAGAAAATGATACTTTTTACAAACACAACACTCGTCAGTGTGACTTAGAGAGAAGATGATTCTTTTTACAAATACAACACTCGTCAGTGTGACTTAGGGAGAAGATGATTCTTTTTACAAACACAACACTCGTCAGTGTGACTTAGGGAGAAGATGATTCTTTTTACAAACACAACACTCGTCAGTGGGACTTAGAGAGAAGATGATACTTTTTACAAACACAACACTCGTCAGTGTGACTTAGGGAGAAGATGATTCTTTTTACAAACACAACACTCGTCAGTGTGACTTAGAGAGAAA
>NW_013751333.1:0-1930 GCF_000517525.1 Limulus polyphemus
AGAGTTACACCTAGTGTTCATGGAGTAGTTGTACCAAGTAAGTGTAAAGATGAGTATGGTGGTTATAAATTCGGTAACGATAGTTAGACCTAGGTGTTTATGGAGTAGTTGTACCAAGTAATGCTAAAGATGAGTACGATGGTTATAAATTCGGTAACTATAGTTACACCTAGGTGTTTATTGAGTAGTTGTACCAAGTAAGGCTAAAGATGAGTATGGTGGTTATAAATTATGCAACTAGAATTACACCTAAGTGTTCAAGAAGTAATTGTTCCAAGTAAAGCTAAAGATGAATATGGTGGTTATGAATTGGGAAACTATAGTTCCACCTAGGTGTTCGTTGAGATGTTGTACCAAATAACGCTAAAGATGAGTATGGTGGTTATAAATTCTGTAACTAGAGTTACACCTAAGTGTTCATCCAGTAATTGTACCAAGTAAGGCTAAAGATGAATATGGTGGTTATAAATTCTGTAACTAGAGTTACTTCTAGGTGTTCATGGAGTAGTTGTACCATGTAAGGGTAAAGATGAATATGATGGTTATAAGTTCTGTAACTAGAGTTAAATCTATGTGTTCATGGAATAGTTGTACCATGTAAGGCAAAAGATGATTATGGTGGTTATAAATTCGGTAACTAGAGTTACATCAAGGTGTTCGTGGAGTTGTTGTACCAAATAACGCTAAAGATGAGTATGGTGGTTATAAATTCGGTAACTATAGTTACACCTAGGTGTTCATGGAGTAGTTGTACCAAGTAAGGCTAAAGATGAGTATGATGTTTGTAAATTCGGTAACTATAGTTACACCTAGGTGTTTATGGAGTAGTTGTACCAAGGAAGGCTAAAGATGAGTATGGTGGTTATAAATTCGGTAACTAGAGTTACACCTAGGTTTTTATGGAGTAGTTGTACCAAGTAAGGCTAAAGAAAGGTATGGTGGTTATAAATTATGTAACTAGAGTTACACCTAAGAGTTCATGGATTAGTTCTACCAAGTAAAGCTAAAGATGAATATGGTGGTTATAAATTATGTAACTAGAGTTACACCTAAGTGTTCATGGAGTAGTTGTACCAAGTAGGGCTAAAGATTAATTTCGTGATTATGAATTCAGAAACTAGAGTTACAACTAGGTGTTCATGGAGTAGTTGTACCAAGTAAGGCTAAAGATAAGTATGGTGGTAATAAATTCCGTAACTATAGTTACACCTAGATAGAACTATTCCATAAACACCAAGTAAGGCTAAAGATGAGTATGGTGGTTATAAATTCGGTAACTAGAGTTACACCTAGGTTATTATGGAGTAGTTGTACCAAGTAAGGCTAAAGATGAGAATGATGGTTATAAATTCTGTAACTAGAGTTACACCTAGGTGTTCATGGAGTAGTTGTACCATGTAAGGCTAAAGATGAGTATGTTGCTTATAAATTCTGTAACTAGAGTTACACCTAGATGTTCATGGAGTAGTTGTACCAATAAAAGTGTAAAGATGAGTATCGTGGTTATAAATTCGGTAACTATAGTTAGACCTAGGTGTTCATGGAGTAGTTGTACCAAGTAAAGCTAAAGATGAATATGGTGGTTATAAATTATGTAACAATTTATAACCACCATACTCATCTTTAGCCTTACTTGGTACAACTACTCCATGAACACTTAGGTGTAACTCTATTAGGTGTAATTCTAGTTGCATTTCTGTTCATGAAGTAATTGTACCAAGTAAAGCTAAAGATGAATATGGTGGTTATGAATTCGGAAACTATAGTTCCACCTAGGAGTTCGTTGAGATGTTGTACCAAATAACGCTAAACATGAGTATGGTGGTTATAAATTCTTTAACTAGAGTTACACCTAAGTGTTCATGGAGTAGTTGTACCAAGTAAGGCTAAAGATTAATATGGTGGTTATAAATTCTGTAACTAGAGTTAC
>NW_013751334.1:0-1705 GCF_000517525.1 Limulus polyphemus
AGTGTCTTTTATGAACTAATGTTAATCTTCCCATTACAAATAACAGAAAATTACATAAAATAAAATATAATATTGATTCTAAGGAATGACTACACGTCATAAAATACTGTAGTCATCTAAACATAAAATAGAATGCATTATTCTATTTCCCTAAATTAAATAATGATGTCTTTATCAATATATAATTGCTTACAGATAAATTGCATATGAGAATATGTAATTATCAAATTTTCCATTTAATTACATGTAAATGTAGATGTCTTTAGGTAATTTAACTCGTGTTTTGAATAAATGGTTATTTTGTTCCGTTTTTTATTTAAATTATAGCTGTTTTTCTTCTAATTCCGTGTTTTGTGTTGCATTAACAAACATATGGTTCCCTCATTGAAGATTTGTTAGACCAGATGATTTTTATTCGCTCAAAAAAGAATCTGCTGAGATTTAAAGAGCTACACCACTACATTGACATTTTAATAACGCAGACAATGTTTGTTTGTTTTTCCTTGCCCCTCCCCCCCTTGAATTCTCAGTACGTTTACTGCAGAGTAGAAAATAACACGTTCGCTTTTAGCCTGTACCTTTAAATCAATCAATCACTCATCGATATGTCAAATCCATACATTTTCTCAAGCTTACAGAAACATCAGGATCCATGAATAATACATAATAAAAGCAAATATACAATGGGTAGTTTATGAAAAATATAGTTGTTTAAATGATTGAGGTGAGAAAAATGGTACCTTTGTTTTGTACTTGTTATTGTACTGTGTTGAGGCTTCCTTCTGTGGTTCAATATAGAAGGTACCAGCATAGATTGGAAACATAAATATACTCCGTAGTGCGTATTCTCCGAACCTCCAGTTAGCGGACCTAACTGACTGCTCTGTGGAAATATCTTTTTGCATGAGAAATACCACAATACAAGATCAAAGCTACAATAATTTATGCTTTTACGTTTAAACCGTGACCATAAATGCTTAGTTCAGAAGTTTTTATAAATAACTTTAACAGACAATAATTTTATCTTGAGAATATTAAACCTTATTATCAAGCACCACTAAACAGTTTATAAATCCTTCATTTTACTCTTACCAGTTCTACCTGAAGCTCTTATCAGATCCGTGTACTCCTCCCTACAAGTTAAGCCAAAAACTCAAACATTAAAAACAAAAGCAAAACCTTAAAGTTAACGTTATTAAGTAGTTAAGCTATAAACGAAGTAAAATAAAACTAAATGTTTACTTATTAGCAAACACTAAACTCAAAAGTTAACCAAGTAATGTTCATTTACTAAAGGTAAACCCAATTTAACTTTATTCATGTTTTCAAGGGAAGATGATGCTAGAATCACTATTACAAAAATTCAAAATTAATCAACAAAAATAAAACAAATGTTGCACTTATTGATTTCTCTATAGAAAAGCAAAAGGTGTAAAGTCAACCAAGTTACGAAAGTTAAGTGAAAAATTCCACAATTAAATTATATATATATATATATATCTTATAGTGGCAAACCTGGCTATATATAAAAAAAAGAACCAAAACAGCCAGGCTTGCACACAAAACTAACCTCGCATTCAAGATCAGTGTCTGATGGAAGTTGAGCTTTACGGCGAAGCTGCCCGTTCCCCTTGTCCGATTTGCTGTTAAGGTGGATAACATTCTATTCCTAGATGTCACGTACTATCTTCCCTGCAAGAAAGAT
>NW_013751335.1:0-2038 GCF_000517525.1 Limulus polyphemus
TGTCAAATTATTTTGAACAGCTGTCTTCCCTCTAGCCTATCAGTTCACAATTAGGTACAACTATGCTCAGATAACCCTCGTGTATCGTTACGGTATAGGAATTTAGGTCTGGAAGGGTCAGGTTCAAGTGACATCTTCCTCTCTCTTATACTATTGTTGATTTAGGTTCTTTGAATTATAGATATGAATACGACATGAGGGCCAGAGTAAACCGCACTTACCATGAACCCTTCGTCTATGTTGGGTTTAATATTTGTGTTAAATATACTATCTCTTATATTACAGAGTTCTGTCCATGGCGAAAAGTTCAACATACATTTACACACTTCATTAGTTCCAATACATACACACACACACACGGTCACTAACATACTAAACTACATAAACAGGGGCGTATAGGATTATATTTATATACTCAGACACTAAGATACATTATCTAAATAAACAATAACGACATGTTTTTGAATTCTAACTTCATAAAACCCCAACAGCTTGAAGCGATCTCCGGTCTTCAGTAAAAACGTGTCCTTTTCTTCCAATTAAATCTCAAATGAATTCTCTATTTTAATATAAACATTAATGTGACTTTGGTTATTTTCAAGTGTATTTCAATTGTATATTATTATTATTTACATCCTTGTTGAAATTGTTTTTATTAATTATTATTATCAAATACATATATAAATGTAAATCTTGCCAAAAAATACAAGAACCAATAATCATGCACAAGACGACCTAGTTTTGCCCCCAAAATAAAGCAGTAAAGATGTAGAGATAAATGCATAGACAATCCAGCTAGTTTCTTCATATGTTGTGTCCTTCTTGACTCTTTGTCTCAGGTAAGAAGTTAAGCAAAGAGTGATGTTTCCAAAGTTTAGTACAGTACCGATTGCCAAACAAATCAGGAAATATGCACCAACAGATACGAAAGGTCGAACTTCCAGTCTGCTAACTTTCGTATTCGAATAAAGCTAGTACTACATAGTTTTAACATACGTAGAAAAACAGTAATACATATAATAAACTGGATTATAGACAATTTATCTAATCAACCATGGAACTGTATCGGTAAAATGTGTATCTATGATTCGGTGTTAAATGCGCTGCCATTATTTTGCTACAATTCTTCGGTATTATAGAATTATAGGTATGAAAGGAAGAGCAAAGATGACGTCAAAATATACTATTTATTCGAAATTAAATACAGTAGTACGCAACTCTAGGATAGACAGAGAAGTGTAACAACGTAGCCGTCAATTACACACTTGTTTCTTTATATATGTGTTGAACAAATACGAAATTACTTTTCTATCATGTATAGGACAATAATTCACATTAGTTATATGTTAAAGTATGCTGGTGTCACAGCGACAGCTTTCAATGCTTACATAACAATAAATTTATAGACTTCATTCCTGTGGTGGCCACAGCACAAATAGCCCATGTGCAACTTTGTGCTTAAGCAAACAACGCATATTAATGATAGTTCAGTAAAGGTTCTTTAAAGTTAAACTTCAAAACTACAATATATATATGTTACATATTTTCTTTTGTTTTATGAAGTATATAAAATAATCATATCTGTAGCTACACTGGCATTACTGAAATATGCGTTTCAACACTGGATATAAAAGGTAAAAAAGAATACATGTGTTGAAGTGTTATCTGTAACAAGATAATAAGGTTAAACTTCAAGGAATTTGTGTCAAAATAATGAAACAATTTCAAACTCTCAACGTTTTTAACTTACACAATTAGAATATACATTCCCAGACTGTTTAACAGTCTCAAAACAACCACTCTACATGTTTCAACGTGTATCACGTCATCCTCAGGAGTGCTAAGTCTAAAAAACAACCATTACAAAACCAATTATATCAAGGTTGTTAATCATGTGACTCATACTATTACATAAATAAACGGTAAACCCTAAAGAAGGTTACGCCATCGCCATCGGTGTATTTTTTGACCTGCTAACCCTTCATCCTTATTCAAAGTTTGGCCATTGTTATTGTGTTTAATTATTTCAATAGATTCT
>NW_013751336.1:0-1208 GCF_000517525.1 Limulus polyphemus
CAACCGAAGTTCCCGACCAAACATCAACTTTGCTGGAGTGTATCCAGAGGTTTCATGCTCTGCTGTCCTATAGGTCATCAACAGTGGAGGAAGTAAGACATCCCAGTCATCTTGGCGGCTATTACAAAACTTTGCCAATTCCTGTCTCAGTGTCCAGTTGTACTTTTCTACCATCCCATCAGACTGTGGGTGAAGTGGTGTTGTTCTGGTCTTTCGTATGCCAAACAACTTGCAGCATTCATGGAACACAGCTTATTCAAAGTTACAGCCTTGATCTGAATGCAGTTCGTATGGCATGCCAAATCTGAAGAAGAAATCACTAATAGCCAAAGCTACAGTTGTAGCTTCCTGATTTGGTATTGCACATGCCTCAGGCCACTTGGTGAAATAATCCATCACCACACAAATGTATCTGTTTCCTGCACGAGTTTGGGGCAAAGGACTAGCAATGTCAACGGCGACTCTTTCCATTGGTGCACCAACTTGATATAACTTCATTGGAGCACGTCCCTTATGCTTGGGTCCCCCTTTTAGCACAACATGTACTGCATGTCCTGCACCATTCTTCCACATCTTACCTCATACCTATCCAGTAAAATCTCTGTTGTAGGTGACTCAATGTCTTCTTAACTCTGAGATGTCCTCCTATCATGGAATTGACGCAGCACTTCTTCCCGTAACTTTCTCGGTATAACCGTTTGCCAGGTCGTCACTTTCTCATCTGCAGTTTCCCATCTCCGGAGAAGAATACTATTCTTCTTCTGGACTAACACGACAGGAGCTGACCAGGGACTATCTGATTTTTCGACTATCCCTTCCTTAATTAGGCCATCTATGACCTTCTCCATTTCTTGTCGCTTTGCTGGAGCGACAATTCTCATCGGAGGGATCTTTATCGGACGGTGATTGCCTGTGTTTATTCTGTTCTCCACAAGGTCTGTGCAGCCGAGGTCATGATCTCCTTTCGAAAAGACGTCTGCATAATTTGACAAAAGTTCTCTAACCTGAAGAGCCTGTGATGATGACAAATGGACTATGCTCTTCTTAAAGAGATCAGTTAAATGCTCTGGGAGTGTATGTCCTTTCTTTATGGTTGTATTTCATGCTTTAACATTGACTGGCTCTACCTCCTGGCACACACCAAACAATGCTCCTTCTTTAAGTGACTGCTCATATTTAGAGAAATTGGCCACTGTTATGGATACTAC
>NW_013751337.1:0-1213 GCF_000517525.1 Limulus polyphemus
ACACAATGCTTCTCCACTATCTAATATTTCGAAACAGTATAAGATTTATTTACTTATTAACAGTCACATGTTATAACAAAACTGAGTACATTTTTTCATACTTATTATTCCAGACATTTCGGTATTGTTTTACATGTTGATAAACATATTTACGACAATGTTGTTTCAGTAACTATGCAGTTACATAAATGCTTTGTAACCAAACAAAGAAAATGGATAATCATAGTTTTTATATATTAAGCCAATGAGTACTTAGTCCATACAGAAACCTAGTATTTTTTATATTCTTGAAGCAGCCTAAATTTAAAATTAAACAAAACAAAAATTAGAACAACGCAAATTTGTTTTTAAAAATAAAACTTTTTATAGTTAAAACATTATCTTATAAAGTTTGAAAATCATCAGGGAATAAGAATAAAACTCTCAGATGTGGAGCAAGAGTTGGTGGTGGGTGGTTTTGACTAACTGCCTTTCCTCTAGTTTATCTCTAGATTAGTGATAGCTAACACACATAGCTCTCGAACAGTTTTGCGCGAAATTCGGATTCAAAAAACTTTTTCGAGTTACATCATATCAGGCTACGTTTCGATAGTTACAAACAATAATGTGCTGCCATCTAGGTGTTACCAACTTCAACTTGTTTATATTTTCAACATAAATAATCAATGACAGAATTCCGACTAAGACGTTATAGTTATAATTCTCGTTAGTCAGGATTAATATTTGGACTATCACTAAAGCATATATCTATATAACTCAGAGCCATTCTTTGTCGCAGCTAAAAACAAACATAAAAATATCGAAAAACTGTCATCGCTCTGTGGATACTCAACGTCCATAGTCTAAACTTTTGTTCGATACGTGTTTGTTAAAGTCTACGAATCTGCGGAAACATTTTTAGTTATTGAGAATGGTCTAATTAATATTTCGCAGGGAATTTAGATCCAGGTGTCAAAAGTGTGTAGACAATTTTTGTTTTATTCTAAGTAACTTTTTCAGTCGTTGGGAATGTTGTTTTGGATTATTTTGGGAAGTTTAATTCAAAGTTCATTCCACGTAACGATAAGATTAGTTACTGTTATCATCATGTGCTTCTCTCTTTTTCACAGTGTTTGCATTCTCTATTTACACACATTTTCAAGGTTCCGTCCAAGGCGGTGAGCAATGTTAGTTAAGATATTTAAGTTTAACGAACAATATTGTTTCTTCATAA
>NW_013751338.1:0-2037 GCF_000517525.1 Limulus polyphemus
TGTATCTGTTAATGTTAGGTATCGGTTGATTTACAGTTGCTAATATTTTTAGATGTATCTGTTAATATTAGGTATCGGTTGATTTACAGTTGCTAATATTTTTAGATGTATCTGTTAATATTAGGTATCGGTTGATTTACAGTTGCTAATATTTTTAGATGTATCTGTTAATGTTAGGTATCGGTTGATTTACAGTTGCTAATATTTTAGATGAATCTGTTAATATTAGGTTGGGTAAGATCGTGGTGTTCCATGATAATTGTTTGTTTACGTCATCCATGATGTCGTATCTAACAAGTACACCTGGAGAAAATAACGATGACGTCACTGGTTTTGCAAATTTTTAGGGCTCTTTACATGTCTTTAGATATAAAACAGGACCACATGAATATTTATCCTATTCAACATATATTCTGTTTTTAAATCATTGTTTACAAATCCACAGAGCTATCCGTTCTCCAAAACACACAATAAAGTCTCGAATATCAATAACTATTTTAATTATTTTTCCGAGCAGTTTCGTGTATCCTTTTCTCTCTGTTGTATTTTAGAATATATTTTTTTTGTTTTAATTAAGGTCAAAGTGCGTAATAGACTACCTTCACTGTACTCACCGGAGGGATCGAATATCAAATTTTAACGTTATAAGCTCTCGGGTTTATCCCTGAGTCACCAGGAAGCTGCAAGAAGGAACATCTAATAATAAATGAAATAGGCCTTTCACATCTATGAGTTATCAAGCATTGTATTTAAACAAACTCTAACCCTTCCTTGTAAGACAATTATATAGAGTATTTAAACCCTAGTTTTACAGTTTTGGGGATTCTTCACAGATTTGTTTGAAGTAGTTGTGTACATTTGTTCATATCAAGCAACAAACTATCTATCTAATGTTAGTACACTGACCCGTATATAACTAAAAATATGAGTTAGTGTACTAACAATATAGAGATACTTACCCAGATTAATACTTATATAATACAGTCAAGTGTATAATAATTATATTACAACCAGGTGTATGAGAATTAGAATAACATACAGTATATGATACTTAGAATAAAGTAAATTATATGATAGTTACAATACAACCCAGTGTATAATAGTTCCATACAATCCAGTGTATAATAGTTACAATACAATCCAGTGTATAATAGTTCAATACAACCCAGTGTATAATAGTTACAATACAACTCAGTGTATAATAGTTACATACACTGGATTGTATTTTATATGGAACTATTATACACTGGATTGTGTTGTAACTATTATACACTGGATTGTATAGAACTATTATACGCTGGATTGTATTGTAACTATTATACACTGGATTGTATGGAACTATTATACGCTGGATTGTATTGTTACTATTATACACTGGATTGCATGGAACTATTATACACTGGGTTGTATTGTAACTATTATACACTGGGTTGTATTGTAACTATTATAAACTGGATTGTATTGTAACTATTATACACTGGATTGTATTGTAATACTATACACTGTGTTGTATTGAACTATTATACACTGGATTGTATTGTAACTATTATACACAGGATTGTATGGAATTATTATACACTGGATTGTATGGAACTATTAAACACTGGGTTGTATGGAACTATTATACACTGGGTTGTATTGTAACTATTATACACTGGATTGTATTGTAACTATTGTAACTATTATAAACTGGACTTTATGGAACTATTATACACTGAATTGTATGGAACTATTATGCACTGGATTGTATTGTAACTATTATACACTGGATTTTATGGAACTATTATACACTGGATTGTATTGTAACTATTATACACTGGGAATAATAGTTCCATACAATCCAGTGTATAATAGTTCCATACAGTCCAGTTTATAATAGTTACAATACAATCCAGTGTATAATAGTTCAATACAACACAGTGTATGGTATTACAATACAATCCAGTGTATAATAGTTACAATACAATCCAGTGTATAATAGTTACAATACAATCCAGTGTATAATAGTTACAATACAATCCAGTGTATAATAGTTAC
>NW_013751339.1:0-1211 GCF_000517525.1 Limulus polyphemus
TCGTGTGTGTGTGTGAGGTTCATCCTGCTGATTAAAGATAAACTCGTGTGTGTGTGTGAGGTTCATCCTGCTGGTTAAAGATAAACTAGTTCTTTCCCAGTTATCATTATTATTAAGTTTCTCATGTAATGA
This sequence comes from Limulus polyphemus, assembly GCF_000517525.1. Lineage (NCBI taxonomy): Eukaryota > Metazoa > Arthropoda > Merostomata > Xiphosura > Limulidae > Limulus > Limulus polyphemus. Next base: position 133 of record NW_013751339.1, read on the forward strand.
ATGACGTAATGCTAGACTAGTATATTGGATGAGGATTGGGTGAAATTCAGCATTCATCAATGACGATAAAAGAATGTTTTATAAACCACGCATGAAGGGGTATAACGTTTGGTTCAGTAGCCATTAGCAAGAATAAAAATTTACAGACGATTATTTGTATAGAAGAAGCCAACCATAGTCAGCGCATGCGTCGAGATGTCCTCTTAACCGTCGTGCGTATGACCCCTCGATTATGAATCTTCTAACTGGCGTATTTCATCCAATAAATACAGATGGCGTACCAGTAAAGGCGATAGAATACTGCCAGTTACTTGAAGTCGTTTAGATTAAACAAAGCTGTGTTATGACGTCACATAATACGCCAGTACTGCATTACCATGACGTTATAACATAACATCAGTAATAGATTACGTATTACTCAAATTCGATGACGAGGAATCAACCCACTCTGAGGCAAATAATGCTTGGAGACGGCTTGAATGGGTAATGAAGAAACACTTTAATGTTTGCTGTTATGTTAAACTCTTATATTAAAGTTTTTCTTCATTACCCATTCAAGCCGTCTCCAACCATTAGTAGTATTGGTCAATACCACCAGAATAAAAACAAAGAAACTGTTTGACTATACTTCTAACTTATACACAGTTTATCTTCTGATATTATTTATGTTCTTCAATTATTTTACACGTTATAATAGAAGTGTGTGGAAACTGTTACATAGTATTTATAATAAAAACAACCGATGAAGACTAGACATACTGGTGTCAAATCGAGATGAAATCCACCCTTATTAAGTAAACGCCTCTTTAAAACTGTTACATAGTATTTATAATAAAAACAACCGATAAAGACTAGACATACTGGTGCCAAATCCAGATGAAATCCACCCTTATTGAGTAAACGCCCCCTTAAAACTGTTACATAGTATTTATAATAAAAACAACCGATAATAACTAGACATACTGGTGCCAAATCGGGATGAAATCCACCCTTATTAAGTAAAGGCCCCCTTAAAACTGTTACATAGTATTTATAATAAAAACAACCGATAAAGACTAGACATACAAAATACTGGTGTC
>NW_013751340.1:0-1341 GCF_000517525.1 Limulus polyphemus
GGCCACAGCTTTTCTCGTGCATCTAGCACTTCTGTTTCTTCTCCTGTCTTCTTGGCCATCAAGTCTCGGTCAGAGCAATCACCTCTTTCCTTTCAGACTGATTGCCTTTATGAGTATAATCGCCCCTTTACACCAGTGGAACTCAAACTTGTTCTTCATCGGTCTGGTAGTACATTGGTCAGACCTGCACCATCTCTTTCCTGCTTTCCTTGCTATTCTTCTGGTTATTTTTAACTGGATCTATCAGGAGCACATTTTTCCTTATGCTTGACACCAGGTCATTGTTCTCCCTTTTTCTAAACCTTGGAAGGATCCCAAGATTTCTTCTAATTATCTTCTCATCACTTTGACTATTTGTCTTTGTAAGGTTTTAGAGAGGGTGGTTAATGCTCGTCTTTTTTGGTTCCTCAAATTCAACACACTCCTTTTGCCCACCAAATGTTGGTTCCATCGCCAGCACTCGACCGTGAACCATCTGATACGACTTTAAACGTTGATCAGGGAAGCCTTCCTCAAGAGAGAATATCTTGTTTCTGTGTTCTTTGATCTTGAGAAGGCTTGTGACACTACATGGAGGTATGCCATTTTGCAGTATCTCCACTCCTATGGGTTGCATTGCTATTTACCCGTTTTTATTCAGAACTTTGTAATGGAGAGGCGACCTTTCCTTGAGTCATCTGAGGAAGGCAGATTGAAAGTACCATCTTCTTTTTGCTGAACATCTTTTGAGCCATTCTTCTCTTCGTATTTACATGCAGGATCCCCTCTACAGTTCCTGTGTTCACTGCCGAGTTGTATGCTATTTCTCTTGTCCTGGATCATGTAGAAGCTGTGCAGTACAGTGTTTGTACTATTTACACTGATTCTCTTAGCTCTTTACTGGTCCTGGAATAGCTTAACGTTAGTTCTCACCCTGTTCTTGTTGATATTCAACAATGACTGGCCCATTTCTCTATCTCCTGTTTCCATCCAGTTTTTCTGAATATCTGGCCACGTTGGTATTCACTAGAACGAGTCCATCTGCTCTGGTGCCGTTATGGCCGTGCCTGTCCCATACATGGACAATGGTCCTGTCTTCAAAGCACAACTATGTGCCAGTTTGTAGTTGACTTGGGGTGAGCAGTGTCATAACAAGCTTTTTCAGATGAAACCTTCTGTTGCTCTTTGGACATTGGACAATGTCATTGGCGATGGTGACGCTGTCCAACTTGATTGTATTTTTAATTTTTTAAGAACAATTGGCCTTTTTTTAATTGTGTATACATCTTTTATCCAAAACTTGGACATACTTTGGTTTTTAACTTGCTGTATTTTTACATTTTACTACAATTAATTTTACTG
>NW_013751341.1:0-1260 GCF_000517525.1 Limulus polyphemus
ACTGAACAATAACTCCAACTAAATCAACAAAAATCTTCAATACCTAAACACTAGGTCAGGGATTCTCAACTTTTCCTCCATCATTAACCCCCTCGGCTTGATGTATTTCTCCATTAACCCCCTTACTTCCATATAAAAAATTCATAGCCATCACAAAGGGGCAGAAAACAAGAAGGTCAGAAAAAAAATATTATTCAGGTTTTGCACAAAAATAGCACACACATACATTCTTAGCATTCTCTCTCTCTCACACACACACACACTTTACAAAATGAAATTTAATTGAATTATTATTCAGTCATCAGGTACATCAATTATATACTCCCTTCCATGTAATTTTTTACCCCCAAGGGATAAATTTACCCCTGGTTGAGAATCACTGCACTAGGTCAACACATTGAACATCAACTCCAACTAAATCAACAAAAATCTTCAACACCTAGAAACAAGGTCATAAGTTTAGTTTTTAAAATCAAGTCAAAACGTTGTATTATTTGAGAAAATACACATAACTTATATTATATTTGTTATCTTTTTCTAGTTAACAGTTGGTGAACACTATTTTGAAAACGTTCGTCTACTCCATTCTTACTACTCGCAGCTCATGATGTCAGAGCTAAGTGAAAAATACAACAAATCAAGGTTAGTTCGGCAAACAGTACAGAGTTACGGGTTAATTAATGATGACGAGAAACCCACTTGAAGTAAAAATATATAGCAGAAACGTCTGGTGTGGGTATTAAAAACTTCAATTAAAATAAAGTATAAAAACAGAGTTTCGACCTTATTAGATCATCTACAGGTAAACAAAGACATTCTTTCTTTAAATTAAAGTTTTAATACCCATACCAGCCGTCTCTACTATATAGAGTTACGGGTTTCACTGATCTTAATGACGTCATCCTGGCATGACCTGGTGGTTACAGCGTTTGATTCGCAATCTGTGGGTTGCGTGACCGAAATCCGTCGTCGAATATGCTTCTCTTTTCAACCGTGGGAATATTATAATGTAACAATCAATTCTACTATTCATTGGTGAATACTAGCCTAAGAGAAGGGCGTTGACTAATTTTGACTAACTACCAACCCACTAGTCTATCACTTCAAAATTAGGGACGGCTAGCACAGGAATCTTTCGATTGCTTTGTGCGAAATTCAACAAACATACAAACTTATGAAAATCGGGAAACGAAGCGTAATAGTTGAGTATCTAAAAGTATTTTTTTTTTTAAGAAATGATTTATTTCAGACTGATTTGCG
>NW_013751342.1:0-1206 GCF_000517525.1 Limulus polyphemus
CATTGGATATGACACTACAGCTGTTTAATATCCTATTAATCATTGGACATGACACTACAGATATTTAATATCCTATTAATCATTGGACATAACACTACAGCTGTGTAATATCCTTATTAATCATTGGGACATGACACTACAGCTGTGTAATATCCTATTAATCATTGGACATGACACTACAGCTGTTTAGTATCCTTGTTAATCATTGGACATGATACTACAGAATTGTAATATCCTTATTAATCATTGGACATATTACTACAGGACTGTAATATTCTTATTAATCATTGGACATGATAATCCAGCTGTGTAATATCCTATTAATCATTGGACATAACAATACAGCTGTGTAATATCCTTATTAATAATTGGATATGATACTACAGCTGTGTAATATCCTTATTAATAATTGAACATGATACTACAGCTGTCTAATTTCCTTATTAATAATTGGACATGATACTAAAGCTGTGTAATATCCTTATTTATAATTGGACATAATACTACAGCTCTGCGATCTCCTAATCAATCATAGGACATATAACTACAGCTCTGCGATCTCCTTATTAATCATTGGACATGATACTACAGCTGTATAATATCCTATTAATCATTGGACATGATACTACAGCTGTGTAATATCCTCATTAATCATTAGACATGACACTACAGCTGTTTAATATCCTTATTAATCATTGGACATGATACTACAGCTGTATAATATCCTACTAATCATTGGACATGACACTACAACTGTTTAATATCCTTAATGATAATTGAACATGATACTAGAGCTGTTTATTATCCTTAGTAATCATTAGACATGATACTACAGCTGTATAATATCCTATTAATCATTGGACATGACACTACAGCTGTGTAATATCCTTATTAACAATTGGACATTATACTACAGCTGTGTAATTTCCTTATTAATATTTGGACATGATACTACACCTGTGTAATATCCTTTTTAATAATTGGAAATAATACTACAGTTCTGCGATCTCCTTATTAATCATCGGACATGAAACTACAGCTCTTTAATATCCTATTAATCATTGGACATGACACTACAGCTGTGTAATATCCTGTTAATAACTGGACATGATACTACAGCTGGGTAATATCCTAATAATCATTGGACATGACACTACAGCTGTGTAATATCCTATTAATCATTGGACATGACACTACAGCTGTTTG
>NW_013751343.1:0-1212 GCF_000517525.1 Limulus polyphemus
GTATTTCACTGAGTTAATGGTTAATCTGATCACGTATTCATGTTCTCTTGATTATTTCACTGAGTTAATGGTTAATATGATCACGTATTCATGTTCTCTTGATTATTTCACTGAGTTAATGGTTAATCTGATCACGTATTCATGTTCTCTTGATTATTTCACTGAGTTAATGGCTAATCTGATCACGTATTCATGTTTTCTTGATTAGTTCACTGAGTTAATGGTTAATCTGATCACGTATTCATGTTCTCTTGATTAGTTCACTGAGTTAATGGTTAATCTGAACACGTCTTCGTGTTTTTTTTATTATTTCACTGGGTTAATGGTTAATCTGATCATGTATTCATGTTCTCTTGATTATTTCACAGAATTAATGGTTAATCTGATCACGTCTTCGTGTTCTCTTGATTATTTTACTGAATTAATGGTTAATCTGATCACGTCTTCGTGTTCTTTTGACTATTTTACTAAATTAATGGTTAATCTGATCATGTCTTCGTGTTCTCTTGATTATTTCACTGAGTTAATGGTTAATCTGATCACGTATTCATGTTCTTTTGATTATTTCACAGAATCAATGGATAATCTGATCACGTCTTCGTGTTCTCTTGACTATTTTACTGAATTAATGGTTAATCTGATCATGTCTTCGTGTTCTCTTGATTATTTTACTGAATTAATGGTTAATCTGATCACGTCTTCGTGTTCTCTTGATTATTTCACTGAATTAATGGTTAATCTGATCACGTCTTCGTGTTCTCTTGATTATTTCACTGAGTTAATGGTTAATCTGATCACGTATTCATGTTCTCTTGATTACTTCACTGAGTTAATGGTTAATCTGATCACGTCTTCGTGTTCTCTTGATTATTTTACTGAATTAATGGTTAATCTGATCATGTCTTCGTGTTCTCTTGATTATTTCACTGAGTTAATGGATAATCTGATCACGTATTCATGTTCTCTTGATTATTTCACTGAGTTAATGGATAATCTGATCACGTATTCATGTTCTCTTGATTATTTCACTGAGTTAATGGATAATCTGATCACGTATTCATGTTCCAGCTAAACTTACAAATATTATTCCCACTTTGTTTATTTAATAGACTTAAAATACTTCGTTTGTCTTCTTTCATATTTTTACTGAAGTTAAATATAGTAGAAAACCATTGTAGTTGAGAAACGGAGAGTCGATATAAACCATCAAAT
>NW_013751344.1:0-1325 GCF_000517525.1 Limulus polyphemus
ATACTTTGTGCGCTATTACACTGAACTTATATCAACTTCCATAATACAACTTTCATAATACGCTATTACACTAGAACTTACACAAAGCTATTACACTCGAACTTACACAAAGTATCGTATTATGAAAGTTGATACTTTGTGTAAGTTCTAGTGTAATAGCGTATTATGAAAGTTGATACTTTGTTTTTAACCGAAGTAAGTGATTTTGTTAATCTACAAACAATTTTCTTTACATGTTTTCTTCGACATCTTAAGAAATAAATATAACATTTTTTGTTTTCTCGGACATTTTGAGGATCTGTTTAACAATAAACTTTTGTTATTGAATGACCTTGACATCCTGGTTCGCGGGTCAGTTATACATATGGTATTTATGAGTCGAAAGGAGATTACCCTACTACCCCTATTCCATCCTAAGGGGTTGACTGTCACTCTTACAACACACCCACAACTTAAAGGGCGGGTAATATTTTGTTGTATCGCATGGATTCCAAATTCAGCGCTTTACCACAGGGTCAACTCGTTCCCTAATTATATATATAATCACTATACGCCTAGCGAATTGACATAAAACTAACGTGTCATACCTAGCTCTAGAAAAGTTTCCTTTGTTAGCGAACCAAAAATGAAAATTCGAAAGTAAAACAGTTACTGTCTTTGTACTGGAATGTATAGCGGACTTTTAAGGACTATATATACTAATAAGCTTAATGATAATGTTTAGCCTAAAACCATAGGAACAAAACACCAATACCACGTGTTCTAACTGGATGATTACCACGTGTTCTAACTGGATAATTTCTAATGCCATGAGTAAGACGTGGTTGATTTTTGTTTGGTTTAGAATTTCACACAAAGTTACACGAGGGTTATCTTTACATAGCTTCCCCTAACTTTGAACTGATAGACTGGTAGTAAGGGAGGGGTGAGGGGTTGAAGGGAGAGAGTCAATGTCATCTACTACCGATTCCCGGGCCACACTTATCTAGATCTTATCGAATAGTATGATTTGACTGTCGCTCTTATAACGCACCCACGGCCCGAAAGTGCGAAGAACGTTTTTGTGACATACGATCACGAATTGTGTCCGAGCATGCTAACTGCTAGGCCACAATGAGCCCAGCTTCCTTGAACTTAACTGTTCCTACATTGTTAATATTAAACAATGCTCTACTTCTTAACGGAGATAATAATAATAATATACTGTAAACAGTCATACTACCAGAGGAGTACCAACATTGTAGTTATGAGTGATGTCTTATAGGTGACCACATCCTGTAGTCGGCTACAGAAGAATGATGAGTACCAACATTGTAGTTATGAGT
>NW_013751345.1:0-1210 GCF_000517525.1 Limulus polyphemus
GTTTTCATGTTACAATTTGTGTTCATTCTAGAATGAAAGATGCATACTTAATATTTATTTCCTAATGTTTTTATGGTGGTTATGAGATCGGTCAAATCTACCAAACTTGTACAGAGATTCATTACTGAAAATAGCAGATAAAATATAAAGTTTTTTAAAGAAACATTTGATAACTATCTGGTAGCTAAAAGATTTCACATGTGAAATTGGAAAATTTTCTGATACATAAAAGTATTTTTAATTTAAAAGGAATATTACTTTGCATGTTAGATAGGCAAAGACATGAAAAAAACATTGCTTTACAAACCTTAAGAGTTTTTATTAAGATTTTTTATTTTGCATATGAAAGCATTGTAATGTTTACTGATAATCTGTGAAATTTTGTTAACATTTGCTTACTAATTTCAGAGTTATACCATAAAAACTATAACAAGCAGAAAATGGTTATGAGGTTGGCCTGAGGGGCCGAGCCTGTGCTAAAAGAGTTAATTGGTGGTGAAGCACAAAACGGGTTGTGTGTACTAGTTAAATAGTATAATAATAATTAGTTAGATTAAGTGCTGGTAGCTGGCCTAATATTATCTCAGGTCAATTGGACCTTTGTTCATATGACAATGTTCTTCACATATTGCTGTAACATTAGTTTTATGGGGGTCCACCTGGCATCCAACAGGAATGCTTGAAATGTTGGTGTGCCAGGCATTCTTATGGTTGGTGGTACAGTTGGGGGCTTGGGTGGGCTATTTGTGAATGTTGTTTAATTACTTTTATAGTAATAAATAGACAATACACCCCTAAAAAACAAGAAATAAGCTGTCAACTGTCAATGAAACTTAACCCTACATTTTTATACTATTGGTAGGAGTGCACAAAATAAGTTTTATTTAATATAATAATGCAACAAAGAACATAGAATAATAACATGCAAAAAGCAAATAATGTATGGATCCTGGTTTTTCCTGACTAGGTATACTTCAACTTGTCAAAATCCACACTGTAAGGCCAGGATGACTTCATGTTTATAATTTTCATAGCCTCTGAATACTTACTGTTGAGATGGAGTGATCCACAAGATTGCTTGTAGGTTTTTCCTTGTGATATCAATTTGTCTCATAAATATGCCCATTCTGGACCGTACTCACCCATGGCTTTCATAGATAAAGCAGAAGGGGATAGCTGCCCATCCCTGCCATTCCTTAGATTGAATAAA
>NW_013751346.1:0-1367 GCF_000517525.1 Limulus polyphemus
AACAAATATGTTAGTTTATAAGATGTCCAGTGTGCTGTATAAATACGTTAGTTTATAAGATGTCCAGTGTGCTGTATAAATACGTTAGTTTATAAGATGTTCAGTGTGCTGTATAAATACGTCATCACAAACACATAGTTTTTTCGTGTGTTTCAAGAGCTGTCTGCACATAGCCGTTCTTAAGTTTGTAATAATAGATAGAAGGAAATTAGTTAGTCCACACCTGCACCCAACATGTCTTGGTGTATTCCTGTCTGATCGAAAAGTAAAATTTGAGCGCCACTCTCATAGTGCAAAGGCCCGGCATGGCCAAGGGGTTAGGGCACTTGACTCGCAATCTGAGGGTCGCAGGTTCGAATCCCTGTCTCATCAAACATGCTCGCCCTTTCAGCTGTAGGGCCATTATAATGTGACTGGCAATCCCACTATTCGTTGCTAAAAAAGTAGCCCAAGAGTTGGCGGTGGTGATGACTAGCTACCTTCCCTCTAGTCTTTCACTGCTAAATTAGGGACGGCTAGCGCAGATAGCCTTCGTGTATCTTTGCGCGAAATTAAAAACAAATAAACTTATAGAGCACCCAGCTCTCAAAATGAGAAGCGCATTTTTTGCGGCGATAGATCGTGAGCCACGAATCTTCAAACGAAATTATATTTAGGGCAAACTTAGCACCAGGCCACGTCTAAGCCGAAAGATTGGACCAAACACGATAGTTTATAAGACATTGTCATCGCTAGATAACAGTATTAGCTTGAAGACACGATATGATACTATACGAAGCAAATTTACCGATATATTAAAAAAATTATAATAATAATACTTCGATAAATCATTATCAGACAGACAGTAAACGCTTAATTCACAACAGTATAGTTAAGCTAATTTAACCTATATAGTATATTACCACAGCTTGGATTAACAGTTATGTTTAGAAAACCTGATTTATACAAGCTAAGATAAATTTGGCAAAGATTTGAATTTACATGATATGTTTTCTCATGAAACAAACGTATTAGTTTAAGACACAATATATGTGTAGAAAGGATATGAAAATACATTGGTTTAGTAGTGATAGCTCACTATTGAAGCGAAAGCAAACAAACCTTTTAGGTTTGAAACATAGAGCTAGGATCGACAGAAACTGCCGGAAAAATCTTCATTCGGTAGGTAGGGACATGAAGTGCTAGTTGGAGTGACATTCGGTAGGTTGGGACATGAAGTGTTAGTTGGAGTGACATTCGGTAGGTTGGGACATGAAGTGTTAGTTGGAGTGACATTCGGTAGGTTGGGACATGAAGTGTTAGTTGGAGTGACATTCGGTAGGTTGAAACATGAAGGGTTAGTTGGTGTGAAATTCGGAAGGTTGGGA
>NW_013751347.1:0-1212 GCF_000517525.1 Limulus polyphemus
AGCAGCATCATCGATCACTAAAGAACAGTTTCACCAACAGCACCTTTCTATATATATATATATATTGTTTTTTTTCCTTGGAATTTTCCATTAAAACAATTCTTAGGTGCTGGACAAACACAAGCTAAAATAGTACTAAAAAAAGAACTAGAATGCGCTATGTAAAATAAATTATTTCAAATATACATCTGAATGTTCGTATGAGATGTAAACTACTACTATACTGAAAGGTGCAAGTTATATACTTTTCACAAGATTCCTAAGCTTATAGTAATGTTTTGTTTTGCACCGATTGATGGTCTTCATCGTGCTTATGTAGCTTATCAAAATCACTGACGTTTAATATCAGAATAAAAAAAATCCTTGAGTAATATATTAAAACTTTTTTTACGATGATAAGAGACCACATGACTTTGCCTTGAGGACTTATTTGAACGACTCTCTTTCTATCTCTCTCTCGTTGTTTGCATTTGCCTTCATTTTCCTTCAGTTCTAAACTAAAATATGGACGCAGTCAGTCAAATATTGAATTAAGATCGTTTTACCCAACAAACATAAATCGCTACAAAGAGATTCTGTATTTGTTTCGTTGCCCGTATTGGCGCCAAAAAGAAATATTACCCTTCTTCCATATTCGATTACTAACTAGAGAAGGATATGGGCAGTTTCGGATTTTTCTATTTCTGAAACACAAGTCTTCTTTAATTCGTTAGACGCCAACCTGATTTTTTGTTCCATCTTCAAAGAAGCCCCATCTGTCTTAGATAGTGTCTGACAGTTACATGTCTTATTGCAGTTTTAATCACCTAGATCACTGAAGGGTTATGCACTTATATAATCTAATATAAAGTTATACATCTGATATTGCGAGGTTCAACTTTTAGAACTGCTCTGCAAACACGTCTTTCTGAAAGATTACACTAGATTTATGTATTTACGTCTATAATATTATAAGGCTATACGTGTGAGATCGTGGTATTTTGGCCTTGCCCCCTGGTGGCTCAGCGGTAACTCTGAAGACTAATAACACAAAACAATTAGACTTCGATAGTCGCGGTAAGCACAGCACAGATGGCTTATTACATAGCTTAATAAAACAACAAACTGTTCGCTCTCTAATCTCTCCAAGAACAAACTTCGATAATGTTATCAAATGCTGAGATATCACTCGTCCAAACTCTACAATTTAAAGCCGATAAACAGTTAGAAATA
>NW_013751348.1:0-1210 GCF_000517525.1 Limulus polyphemus
AATAAATAAAAATATGCATGAAAGAAAAAAAATTTACTACTTATTAGTGAGTCTCACTCTTTTTTTTGCTACCAAAGTCGTGATAAAAGTTAGTCTTAGTTTTTGATAGTTGTTGTTGTTAGGACTTGATTTTTATTTATTTAAGATATGCAGTTTAGAATACAAAATAATAACAAGTACACAGAATACAATGCCATATAACTATTATAATTTAACTGACTTTCTAATTAGGCTGTAAATTGGTTATAATAATTCCCTTGCCTATTCAGAAGCTGCATGCTGAATAATTCAGACACTGTCATCAGAGAGAGACAGCCTTATACAGAAATCAGGAAATTAAAAGTCTTCTTTTTCTATTTGTTATAAATAATCCAATAGAAAATGTCAAAGAATTATTAGCATTTTTTGAAAACAGGATGTGCTAGGAGGGGTGTGGCAATGGGTTTCATTTTATTGCATACATCTTACTAAAGCAAGATGATTGGAGGCTGCAAATTCACATTTTAGATCAGAAATATCTATAGTACAATTGTGAACTACGTGAGAAATAAGTGAAGATGGAGAATTTGTTTAAATATTTCTTTTGAATTAAAAAATTAAAACTGATATAATATTAAAATTATAAACTTTGTTTTATTGGCACATTTATTTGCATACATTGATAATATAGCTATTTAATAAATTTTCAGCATAATTTTGCAAGGTTGTGACGTGCACTTTGACTCTACCCATATACATCGGGTAAAAATCTTTCTGCTGTACTGTTTTAATGTAACCATTTACCTGTGATTTTATGCATATTAGTGACAATTGACATACACTTTTGATTTTCATGGTGAAGTTTAAAGATGATACTTTACTGTTTCAACAAATGCTTTTACCCTCATAACTTCAGAAACTTCTCAATTATAGGTTCATCAGTCATTTTTACAAACATCAATACATAATTAATATTAACTTCTGATCAAAGCTTGTTACCTACACAAATCAGAAGTAAAAATATCAGGCAGGTGGTAGCACTGCCTATGTAGGGATGGCTTGGATTGTTCATCAAAATGGTATTTTAAATATATTTTCAATAGGTCATAAGGACTATACAATACTATACAGTGTTTCCTTTTATAACAATATCTATGTAATGACTGAGTCACAAGTTCTGTGAATGTCTAAATATCAAAGCAAAGATAATGGCTGGAGACGGCTTAAATGG
>NW_013751349.1:0-2356 GCF_000517525.1 Limulus polyphemus
AGTCGGGTATATAAAAGATGGTGACAACGTGACAGGGGAATGTAATGTGTGTGTGAAGATAGTGAGTAATTGAACTGCAGTCAGAAGTATTATTGACGTTCGATGATATAGCGTTTGTTTTAGCGCGATTGTTGAAAATAAGTGTATCGTAAAGTTGTATTCGGAAAGAATAAACCAGTTTTATTAAGTAAAGAACTTGTGTTGCTAAAGTTTCGTCGGAACGAAGTTACGGAAAGTTAATTAACAAACGGAAACGTAACATAAACATCTTTCGTTAGTCTACTTTAACACATATAAACATCATTTGTTAGTATACTTTAATGGAAACCTTCTCGACAACAAGCTGTCGCCACTTATACTTTTTCGAGGTTTTTATTGGGTGTCGACTTTGAAAAAGTTTGTTTGTTTTAGAATTTTCCCGTAAAGATGCGCCAGACCCATCTTCCCATACTGTCCCTAAATTTCCGATCTTAGACTAGAAATAGGACAGCTAGTCAATAATATCCAACTCCACTTTTGGGATACTCGTATTTGTCTGATTGGGGCCGTAAAAAATTTCAAAATGCTACACTTTAACAAGAATAGCCTAGAGTTTGTAATCTTGTTTTTTACCATGACTTAGGTGAAACACTGATTGTAGTAATCCTGTTAGAATAGAGAGAATTTGAGGGAAAGATGCTACGCCCATTTGGGGATGGGATTACAAAAAGACACAACTAGATAACATGCCTGAATGGGAATGAAACAAAAGAGGGTACAGCTTTATTGGATGCCGTCACAGCCACTTACGTCTCGCAGCCATGACGTCACATGCATCAAGATGGCAGCCCCAACGTGCGCGTCCATCTTGTAAAGACGACTCTTTGATACCCCTGTGTAACACCTGTTTGATCTCTGATGTCACATTCACTAAAATGGCAGTCTCCTATGGCAGTGGTGTTGGATAATGGTGGGTGGTATTCTTTGAGACCGGGATGTCACGTGACGAGTGACACCATAGTTTGTCACGTTGTGCCACCACAGGGCAGATAGTTCGGTAAAATTCCACAAGGTGCGCCAAAGACGTTAAAATTGACCGATGTGGACGTGTTACATACTGCAATAACATTATAACGAACTTTGACCTTGATACTAAGACATGATACTAGTTCTACATTTATAACGAACTTTGACCTTGATACTAAGACATGATGCTAGTTCTACATTTATAAAATGTAGAACTAGTATCATGTCTTAGTATCAAGGTCAAAGTTCGACCATAATGGTAATGTAGAACTAGTTTCATGTCTTAGTATCAAGGTCAAAGTTCATTATAAATGTAGAACTAGTATCATGTCTTAGTATCAAGGTCAAAGTTCATTATAATAATGAATTAAAGATTAAATATTTATTTTATGTATTCATATACTTTGAAGGATATTGAAGTGTTTGTGCCCACCACAGATATTGAAACCTATTTTTAGCGTTATAACTTTTCAGATTTACCGCTGTGCCACTTGGAAGGCGATATTGAAGTGAAACTATAAAGTTCAAAGTTGTTTTTTACAAACTGGTGAAGCATGATTATAATTAATTATACTTGTTATAGGACATTATGTTAGGCCTTTTTATTTAACACCACATTCTTAGTGACTGAATATACTATAGTACTGTCTATTTTCAACTGGATAGACAACTTTAGTTAATGCTTTCATACGATGTATATCGAAAATTACGAATGTTTTGAGCTAACCATGGAAAACAGTCCTCTACACAGACAGTAATTTCAACTAGTATATAGAAAATCAGGTGAGTAAACCATGAATTAGATTACACAAATAGTGAAACTGTATGCATACCATAACAGTCTTAAAAATATCTTCACGACGTACACTGATACAAATGTCCTAATAACGTAAAGCTCAGTAACATGGTTTCGCGACAAGTATGATTCATAGTTTATAGTTCATAGCATATTCCAGGGACACAGAATATCAGCAGAAGAAACGTGGTCAACTTGCTTCAAGTGTGTTATATTTGTTGTAGACATTTCCTGTACGTACATTTCGTATATAATCATTTAGGTTAGTCTATACTGAGCGTATAATTTCAAATTTGTGTTCATATTTTAATGTGTACAAAATAAAATAATGTTTGTCTCACGTTTTGTGTTACTCAAACTAGATTATTTTGTTATATATGACAAAATTGCAGTGCCAGTCTTCAAATCTTTAATATAACGGTTATTGTTTCCCCATACAGTTGATCAAATACTCGCATATTTAATTTATCAGTTATCATCTTGTTTTATTTGACTTTACTGTCATTATTCAAAGTTCTAAAATTTGGCTTAGACTTGTATGGTAACTTAGAAACC
>NW_013751350.1:0-1210 GCF_000517525.1 Limulus polyphemus
TTTAGCTAATCATCAATGTTCCGTTATACTTTTCTATTATCTTAATGTCTTAAAACAAACAAACCAACGATATTTACTTGTTATCCCAAACCTGATCTATCGGTTAATAGTTATTGCTCATCTGTACGATATCTGTAATGGGATGAAACGCAAGCTTTTACATAAATCTCATTCTTTACCCGTTAGGCTTACGTGACTATACTTATATAGTAAATAATGCCTATTCAAGGCAACGCAGGATGTATAAATCGAATGTTGATAATATTTTTTTAGACAAACAGTTTTTCTATAGTAACCCTAAACGAAAAATGGAAATTATATTCAGTCTGATTATGGAGTAACATAAGGCAAAAGTTCTCTTATAACATCGTAATTGTTTGTTATTTTTAAGGAAATTGTTCCGACAATCACTGCAACAGCATGCCCTGTGAAAATGGAGGAACTTGCATGTCTGCTGAAGAAGATGGTTACCAGTGTTTGTGTCTTCCAGGATACGCTGGTAAGTGCACTTTTAAACTCGTAATATATTTGGATTCTTTACAATATTCTGAACTGCGCTTGGAAATCTTTTGTATTATTCTCTAGTCAAGTGAAAATATGAAATAAATGTTTAAAATCTAAATATTATAACGACATTATAGGAAAGCAGTGTGAAGTTTCCATCAATCCTTGTGCTGGTAATCCTTGTGGAGAGGGAGCCACCTGTGCTGTTTTACCACAGGGTAGTTATTCCTGTAAGTGTCCACTAGGCCTACATGGATCTAGATGTGAACTCTGTAAGTATTAAGTACCGATAAATTGATGACGTTATAAAGAGCTTTTTATGTTAGTGACAGTAAAGAAAAGTTATTTTCTTGTATAAAGGAGAGCGAGATGAAGGTAACGATTGAGTTTACTAAAATAATGCGTTAATTAGATTTTGTTAAAGTAGAAGTAGAACTTAGAAGTAGTTCCAACTAATAATACAATTAGTATTACTAATAGACACATACAATATTAGTATGTTGTTAGAGATGGATGGTGTGAAATACGTCTCCTATTATATTAGTATGTTGTTAGAGATGGATGGTGTGAAACACCTCTTCTATGATATTAGTATGTTGTTAGAGATGGATGGTGTGAAACACGTCTCCTATTATTTTAGTATGTTGTTAAAGCTTGGTATGTGAAATACGTCTACTATTATATTAGTATGTTGTTAGAGATGGGT
>NW_013751351.1:0-1211 GCF_000517525.1 Limulus polyphemus
AAACTGTCATAGGATTTGACACACCACAACTTCCCGTAACTTTCTCGGTATAACTGTTTGCCAGGTCATCACTTTCCCATCTCTGGATAAGAAGACCATCTTCGAGCTTCAACTGCTCTCATTGTGCCCAATAGTTCTTTGTCACAGGGCTTATACTAGACACCTTCTCCCAAGCAGGGTGCCAAACACTTGCTTTCAGAAAATCAATTATTGGCTTCAAATCTTGGCCTTTCTCCTGCTCTGATTTAATATCTATACCTGTTTCCATTTCACCATCATCAACTCTTTCAGTCACCTTGACTCCAGCTTGGTGGCACCTGGTTAGTTCAACCTCCCTTTTGCAGCAATATCTGCAGTCATTGTTGCAGGGTCTTCATCTAGTCCATCGGCATTACCATGAGATTTTCCTTCTCTATATTCAATATTATAATTATACTGGTCTATTTTTCCGATCCAACGTGCCAGTTGTCCCTCTGGGTTCTTTAATGATCTTAACCAGCATAATGCAGCATGGTCTGTCCTGATGGTAATCCTCGCACCATAGAGGTAAAGATGGAAATATGTCAGACTCTTTACTATAGCAAAGAGTTCCCTCCATGTTACACAACAGTTCCTCTCTGTTCTACTCAGGACCTTACTGAAGTAGGCCACCACATGTTCGTTTTCTCCCATTTTCTGAGCAACACTCCTCCAATTCCGACATTACTAGCATCACAATCCAGTATGTATGGCAATGAGGGATTAGGAAGTTTTAAAATTGGATATGGGGCCAATTTTTCTTCCAATGTCTTGAAAGCATGCTGGCAAGAAACTGTCCATTTGAGCTTCTGGCCTTTTTTGGTCAAATTATGTAGTGGAGCAGCTATAGTTGCAAAGTCCTTCACCAACTTTCGGTAATAGGCACAGAGTCCCAAGAAACTTCTCATCTCTGGTGTTGGCCAATCACACACTGATTTCACCTTGTCAGGATCAGTTCACAGATCATGCTCACTTAAAATGTGACACAATTATAGTACCTCTTTCTGGAACAAGTGGCATTTCTTGGGATGGAGTTTAAGGTTTGCTGCTTCCAATCGCTTGAATAAATCCTCTAGCTAGGACATTTCCTTATCAAACGTTGTTGTAAACACAATGACATCGTCCAGGTACCCTAGGGCTATGCTCCACTGTAGGCCTTTCAGTACTCTTTCCATCAGCCTCTCAAATGTTGC
>NW_013751352.1:0-287 GCF_000517525.1 Limulus polyphemus
ATTAATGACTGCTTTTTATTAACTTGCATGATTGAATATCAAACCTACACTCTCTCTCATAATATTTTGGGGGCTGGCTATGTTGACAATCGATTAAATAATCCGATTTGGTTAATCAATAGTTTTTAACATCTGAATAGGATACACTAAGCTTAGTCTTTGTACAGATCAAAAATTATATTAAAAGAATTCAGAAAACTGTCGAAATGAATTATATGTATCTTTGAAATTAATATCTGTATTGTTAGGTGAAACATACTTTGTTTTGTTTAATTTCTGACGTAACA
>NW_013751353.1:0-1990 GCF_000517525.1 Limulus polyphemus
ATCAATAAGAAGACACGTGATTTAACGATACTGTGTACTATCAATAACAAGACACAAGATTTAACAATACTGTGTTCTGTCAATAAGAAGACAGAAGATTTAATAATACTGTGTACTTTCAATAAGAAGACACAAGATTTAACAATACTGTGTACTGTCAATAAGAAGACACAAGATTTAACGATACTGTGTACTGTCAATAAGAAAATACAAGATTTACAATACTGTGTAATATCAATAAGAAGACACAAGATTTAACAATACTGTGTACTGTCATTAAGAAGACATAGGATTTAACGATACTGTGTACTATCAATAAGAAAACACAAGATTTAACAATACACTGTAATGTCAATAAGAAGACACAAAATTTAACAATACTGTGTACTGTCCATAAGAAGATACAAGATTTAACGATACTGTGTACTGTCAATAAGAAGACAAAATATTTAACGATACTGTGTACTGTCAATAAGAAGACACAAGATTTACAATACTGTGTACTGTCAAGAAGAAGACACAAGATATAAGAATACTGTGTACTATCATTAACAAGCCACAAGATTTAACGATACGGTGTACTGTCAATAAGAAGACACAAGATTTAACAATACTGTGTACTGTCTACAAGAAGACACAAGATTTAATGATACTGGGTACTGTCAATAAGAAGACACAATATTTAACAATACTGTGTACTGTCGATAAGAAGACACGAGATTTAATAATACTAGGTACTGTCAATAAGAAGACACAAGATTTAACACTACTGTGTACTATTTATAACATGCCAAAAGATTTAACGATACTGTGTACTATCAATAAGAAAACACAAGATTTAACAATACACTGTAATGTCGATAAGAAGACATAAGAATTAATAATACTGTGTACTATCAATAAGAAGACACAAGATTTAACAATACTGTGTACTGTCAATAAGAAGACACAAGATTTAACGATACTGTGTACTGTCAATAAGAAGATACAAGATTTACAATACTGAGTACTGTCAATAAGAAGACACAAGATATAAGAATCGTGTGTACTATCACTAACAAGACACAAAATTTAACGATACTGTGTACTGTCAATAAGAAGACACAAGATTTAAAATTACTGTGTATTGTCAATAAGAAGATACGACAATTAACAATACTGTGTATTATCAATAAGAAGACACAAGATTTAACAATACTGTGTACTATCAGCTCGTGTCTTGTTAACAGTATCGTTGAAAGTCTTCTTATTGACAGTACACAGTATCGTTAAATATTTTGTCTTCTTATCGACATTACACAGTATTCAGTATTGTAAATCTTGTCTTGACAGTACATGGACAGTACCCAGTATTGTTAAATCTTGTGTCTTCTTATTGACAGTACCACGTATCGTTAAATCTTGTGGCTTGTTAGTGATAGTACACAGTATTCTTATATCTTGTGTCTTCTTCAAGCCACAAGATTTAACGATACAGTGTACTGTCAATAAGAAGACACAAGATTTTACAATACTGGGTACTGTCCATAAGAAGACACAATATTTAACAATACTGTTTACTATCAATAAGAAGACACGAGATTTAACGATACTGTGTACTATCAATAACAAGACACAAGATTTAACAATACTGTGTCCTGTCAATAAGAAGACACAAGATATGAGAATACTGTGTACTATCACTAACAAGCCACAAGATTTAACGATACTGTGTACTGTCAATAAGAAGACACAAGATTTAAAAATACAGTGTATTGTCAATAAGAAGACACAATAATTAACAATACTGTGTATTATCAATAAGAAGACACAAGATTTAACAATACTGTGTACTATTTATAACAAGACACGAGTTTTAACGATACTGTGTACTGTCAATAAGAAGATACAAGATTTACAATACTGTGTACTGTCAATAAGAAGACACAAGATTTAACAATACTTTGTATTGTCAATAAGAAGACACAATATTTAACAATAATGTGTACTA
>NW_013751354.1:0-2399 GCF_000517525.1 Limulus polyphemus
ACCGAAGTGTCCCTGACAGTGTTCTGTTTCAAGGGCTAATATACCTAAGATTAATAGGACTAATATTTCAAAGACTGCCGCAGTGTCCCTGACAGTGTTCTGTTTCAAGGGCTAATATAACTAAGATTAATAGGACTAATATTTTAAAGACTACCGAAGTGTCCCTGACAGTGTTCTGTTTCAAAGGCTAATATAACTAAAATTAATAGGACTAATATTTTAAAGACTACCGCAGTGTCCCTGACAGTGTTCTGTTTCAAGGGCTAATATAACTAAAATTAATAGGACTAATATTTTAAAGACTGCCGCAGTGTCCCTGACAGTGTTCTGTTTCAAGGGCTAATATAACTAAAATTAAGACTAACAAATATATTTATTTCTTGCTTCTGAAGTTCATATATCATGCTGTGTTGTAACCCACAGAATGAATAATTCTTCTCGTGATTCATGGCATGCGCACGTTTACCTGACGTCACGACAGTACAAATTGCAACGTTAAGCGTCCATCATGTGACGTTATTTTAGTGTCAATTGACTGACTGGCAAACAGCACACTACTGTAAATGGTGGAAGTGGTTAAAACAGGTGACCCTTGCAGGTGGCCCTTTCGGGGAAATTAGGCAAATAGAAAAAAAATATAGAGATTCATGAACAGAGAAATGAAGTTAAACATTTTTTATTTTAATAATCACATTTTACTTCAATGACAGAAAATAAACAACCGATATTTTATTGTTCTAACTGCCTTGTATAAAGTTATGTTAGTAATAAAATTCAACCTTGTTTTTTTAGTCAAGTATTTTATAAATAACAAATATTACATCCTCCGATAACCTTAATCCCCATAGCGGGAAAACGGTAAGTTTGTGGAACTCACAACATTGAAATTAATAGCCCATAGTTTATTCAACATCTAAAATGTCTCGTTGAAGAATCTACGTAATGCGCCATCTTTAAACTCCAATTTTAAAAATGAAAACGATATAATTAGAATATCTTAAAAAAACGTAACTGCGCCATCTTTAAACTCCAATTTTAAAAATGAAAACGAAAAGATGGCGCAGTTACGTTTTTTTAAGATATTGTAATTTTCTCGTTTTCATTTTTAAATTTGGAGTTTAAAGATGGCGCAGTTACGTTTTTATAAGATATTCTAATTATAGTTGGTCAAGCAGATGGTGGAATAAGTCAGCGGCAAATTTCGCAGAATTTTGGAATCCCGCTTTCGACAGTCAACAGAATCATCGTGCAGTTCAAGAAACACGGCAAGGAAACGACTGAGCAGCGGCTGAAAGGGCGAGCATGTTCGGTGTGACGGGGATTCGAACCCTCGACCCGCAGATTGCTAGTCGAGCTCCCTAACCACCTGGCCATGGGCGTAATATGTGTACATAACACTAGGGTTAATCACGAATAAAAAACATATATCACATCAGATTTTCCAGAGACGCTCTCTATATTACGGAAATCTTTATAGTTTTACAAAGTTTAATAAACAAATTCCTATTTAAAAGTAAATAGTTCAAGGTATCAATCAAATGTATAAAATAGCCAATAAAACCAATGAATGGATTCTAATGTAATCCCAATGTTGGGATCTTTTCTACTGAATCACGCTCGAGTGGGAGTCATGTCACAGGAAGTTGACGTATTTGTTTAATTCAGTCTTTCATTGCTTTCTCGATGTATATATGTGTATACTACACAAAAGGCTATATATATATATATATATATATCCGCCTGTATTTGCATGCACGTTCATATATTATTAACTACTGACATGTTATATGTATATATACATGTATTAGGAAAGTCAATTATTTGCTCTCTTGTTATTTGTCGAATTTAAAATGTGACACAATGAACGCACTTTTAACAAGAACACTCAGTGGACAAACAACTTCGAATGTATACAACAACCTTACGGTTATTTCTGATCGCTTCGTTATCGGATTACATGTTTTAGCAACGTAAGTAAGTTTTGGTCTTCCAAAAACTTTGAGTTTTTCGAAAGGTTTCGCACCCCAGTGGCAAAACCGGGAAGTCTATGGACTTATAACGCTATAGAAACTAGGTTTCGATACCCGTGGTGAGCACGGCACAGATATCTCATTGTATAGCTTTGTGCTTATCTACGAAAAATAAACAAAATTCGAAAAGTTTATGCCGAGAAGAGAGGAAAGTTGTGAAAGTCAAAAAGTTTTGCTTAAAAAAAAAGTGAAAAAATAATATAAATCAATTGATGATTTATTTTATAAAATTTAGGGCTCCAAATTATCAGTTAAAGAAAACAGCAATGGATAACTTGCAGTTGCAATTAGGGTTTTTAAGAAATTCTAATTCTGTCGTTTTCATTTTTAAATTTGGAGTTTTTTATCCTTCCTCTAACAAAATCTGAC